>NC_030425.2:30297500-30305000 GCF_001660625.3 Ictalurus punctatus
TGTGAGTAAATAGAAATAGGCGCTGCTTAACGTCCAATCACAAATAAATTTTAATTAACAGGCAGACGTGTTGTCCGATCTCCCAGCTCGCTTCAGCACACAGAGCTGGTCCGATCTCCCAGCTCGCTTTAGCACACGGAGCTGGTCCGATCTCCCAGCTCACTTTAGCAAACAGACTGGTCCGATCTCCCAGCTCGCTTTAGCAAACAGACTGGTCCGATCTCCCAGCTCGCTTTAGCACACGATAAAGGCCAGAGCTGTGGATCACTGAGGTGTAGGGATCTCATCAACACAATAACACAACACAACGTCAACACACAATAATATAACAACACAAGGTCAACACACAACACAACAACACACAATAACACAACAACACAACATCAACACACGATAACATATTAACACAGGAACACAACGTCAACACAGAATATCACAACACCTACGATCACATTTCCCAGTGAATATTTTATTTGGTTTAACAGCGTGTCATTAGCTTTGCCTCAGAACTCAGATTTATTCTCAGTAAAATTTTGCATCAGAATCAGAACTGAACCCAAACCCTGAACGACTGACCTCACAGCCAGCGACTGATGGGAAAATACGAGGTTTTTATACAGCGTGTGAAGTCTATACCCGGGCGTGGTCGACTACCTCTTAAAGAAATATGAAAAAAAGGAATGTTGTGTTTTTACTGATCGAGGCAGCGTGAGCACAAACGTAGCTAACTAGAGTAACTAGAGTTAACTAGAGTAACTAGAGTTAACTAGAGTAACTAGAGTTAACTAGAGTTAGCTAGCATCATCAATTCAAGCAACACTTTACAAAATAAACACAAATCCCACAGTCGACTTCACACAGCAGTGAACACTGATCTGTTTAAAAGTGTAACGGTCCAATTTATTTGTACACGGGTGTCCTGTCAATCAGTTCTTAGCCCCGCCCCAACATCCTTTCATGATGCGCTTCCAAAAACCTTAAGCAGAATGAAACGAGAATAAATGTCGCTAACCCATAATAAATAAACGGCTTACTCTGATGTCATAACTCTAACTGAATCCACTGGCCACTGTAGATTCTGGGGGTGTGGCTTTATGTACATGGGTGGGATTAGGAGGCGGGAAAACAAAATCATTCCAGTGTAATTGTCCTTCCTTTAAAATGGTTTCAGATCCATTTTCTCACAGCAGAGTCCGACTGGATGCAGAGTGAGACGTAAACAAATCATTTTCACTTTGTCGTATCAGCAACGTTTGTCTTTTTGACATGACTGAAGAAACACCGGCAAATTTAAAGCTATATTGTTGTTGTTTTTTAAAAACCTCCAATCCCAACGCTATACTTTCTTTAGCACATTAAAGTCAGTGACCTGAACACTGCATTTCAGGATCAATTTATCTGAAGACGTGAAACTGCAGGATAATGAAATATCCTGATGCGGTGTGGACTTCAGTGTTGCGCTATATTTAAGCTTTAGCATTCATACAGATGGCAATTAAGATTATCCAAGGTAAATAAGAGATCAGATGTCAGATCACCTCCTGCTGACTAACAGCACTCCTGTAACCTGTGCATCTCCTCTAGAGCCTCATCCTGGTCCGATCTCTCCGGCTACATCGGTTAAACGTCTCCTCGGGCTGAGTGAAAGCAGTTAGATGGGCAGCCATCAGCGACACTTTCATAAAAGAAATAACAGCTAACAATTCTATTAGCTGAGCCTGAGCATGCTCTCCTACAGCATCTGATCTCATCTGATCTCATCTGATCAAAACATGGCCCATCTGCTGTGCTATCACTCCCAAAATCAGTGTTTATCTGGTGCCAAGCCCGTTTACTCCATAAATCAGTCCATAAATCTACTGTACACACTATACTGACTATCACACACACACACACACACACACAC
Source organism: Ictalurus punctatus (assembly GCF_001660625.3). Taxonomy (NCBI): domain Eukaryota; kingdom Metazoa; phylum Chordata; class Actinopteri; order Siluriformes; family Ictaluridae; genus Ictalurus; species Ictalurus punctatus. Next base: position 30,299,407 of record NC_030425.2, read on the forward strand.
ACACACACACACACACACACACACACACACACACACTCACACACTCACACACACGAGATCTGTTTTAATAGTATAATACACCGGAATAGGGAAAAAATGTCTATTAGCAATTAGCAAAAAAAATGCATGTTTATAGTCAAAGTTCTCTCTCTCTCTCTCTCTCTCTCTCTCTCTCTCTCTCTCTCTCACACACACACACACACACACACACACACACAGAAGTCTTATTATCCTTGTGAGGACCTTCCACTGATGGAGCTAATTAGCGCTATCCTACACCTAACCTTAACCTCAGTAACCGGAACCTAAAACCTTTATCTAGCTATCTATCTATCTATCTATCTATCTATCTATCTATCTATCTATCTATTTATTTATTTAATATTATATTACATTTTATAATATATTAATAGTATTACAAATACTTAATTTCAATAAATATTTTATATTATTAATGCAATATAATGTTGACATTTATATTTATTTTAAAAGTTATTATTATTATTATTATTATTATTATTATTATTATTATTGTTATTATTAGCATAACCATAACCCTTATTATTATTATTATTGAGGAACCAAACATCCTCATCAGGGGACATTTGGCCATCACCAAGATATAAAAACATGCCTCATACACACACACACACACACACACACACACGCATACACACACACACACACACACACACACACTTTTCCTTTGGCCGTGTGCTTTTGTGTTTTGTCAGAATTAATGAGAAAAGTTCCCTTGCCCTAGGGGTAATTAGTGTCCTTGGAGTTAAATAAGCTAATACTTAGACACCTCTGGCACAAGCAATTATGTTTGTGTATTGAATAATTGATTCAAAGAGGTGGAGGAAAGGCGCGCGCTAATCAGATCTGCAGCATAATGAATTGATTTAATTAACAGGGGAATCCGCGGCGCTTCTCTGGGAAAAAGAAAAGAAGAAGAAGGGGGGGGTTGTTAAAAAAAAGGAAAAGGAAAGCGCGTGCACGCACACAACGAGCGCGCGCCTGCGTTGCCTGTCTGTGCGTGCGCGCTCGCGGGCGCGCGCTCGCGTGCATTTATCCGAGCGAGCGCGTGGAGCACCGAGCGCATAAATTGTGCGCGCGAAAGGGGCAGAACGGCAGGCGCGAGCGATGCGTTTCAACCGCTCTGTCATCTCCTACATACAATCGGGATTTCTTCTTTCCCCCCGCCCTTCCTTTTTCTTTCCAGCACCACCGGATCCGGTTCGGTTGTGTTTTCGTTTTGTTGTTGTTGTTGTTGTTTGTTTTTTCCCCTTGTTGAAGTTTTAGGTTTTGCTCGGATCGGAATGTAGCCGTCACGCGCATGTCTCGGGGGTGTTTTTTTCTGTTTGCACGACTTGGCGGATGTGTGCACGACCGGAGAACCTCACAGTACCTCAGAGAACCTTACAGAACCTTACAGAACGTGACTGAAACGGAACAGCACGACGCACGCATACACACACGCGCGCGCACACGCGCGAAGCCTGCAGCAGCAGCACGCGGACCCTTTTTTCTATGATCGTTTTCATTATTTTATTTTAAAAATCCAGAGAGAGAGAGAGAGAGAGAGAGACAGAGAGACAGAGACAGAGACAGATAGATAGAGAAGAAGAAGAAGAGAACCCTGCTGGATCCGAGAGCGGAGCGTCCTGAGCCGGACTCCTCCTCATTCCTCAGGACCATGGTGTTAGACAAGGAAGAGGGTGAGTACGTTCCGCTCCGTTCGGGTTCGGGTTCGGTTCAGGGTATTGTACCGCGGAGTGACTCGGTAGCGCGTGCGTTTTATTTGTTTGATTGAACTCAGCAGCGCGCGGAGATGTTTCAGGTTTCATCTTTACATTACTACACCACACACACACACACACACACACACACACTTCCGATACGAGAGCACGCTCGAGCGTCTCAGAGTTTCAGCTTGATTCGCTTCAATTTAAATGAGAGCACGCGAACCTGTCACGTGTTAATATCTTATTCATTATTACATAATGAAAATTATTTCAATCCGAAATGCACATCATCATCATCATCTTCATCATCATCATCGTCACTTGTCACTTGGTTGTGATGGTGCACGGAAAGGGAATGGTTCCGGTTCCTGACTGTAATCGGTACCTGTGCAGGAACGAGTTAACAAACTCAGTAAACAAAATAAATAAATAAATCAACAACAACAACAACAACCCTGAAATGACATGAAATGACCTTTACACCCTGAACAGCCTAGTGATGAATGTTCCCTCTGTTCTCTGCTTCTTCTGCATGATGTTTATTTATTTCAGTATTTATATTTATATCAAAACCTAAAATGCGTTTTGTGTTTAATTTTCCCCCAAAATATGAAAAGTAATTCCCCTAATTCCTTCCTCGGGTTAAAACTCTGAGTCCGAACCACTATAAAGCCTCTTTGACCCAAATGTGCTGTCGCTCTTTATTATTTATTTTTAGTAATGTAATGGAGTAATGGCCTTCGCTTCAGAGCCATTATTTATGTTTTGAAAATGGATATTTCATATCGCATCCTTTCCCTCAGCCATCTCAAAACCAATAAAAGAGGCATAAATTTGTCCGGTCTCGGTGAATACGTGTTGCGCGCTAATGTACCCGGATTAACTCAACTGTAAATTGTCTGGTCTGGATGGCTGTCTCGCTAAAAGTTCCCTCTCGTATGATTCATGGCTCGGGATTGCTTTTAACTGCCATCGGCGAAGCAATATGGGGAAATGTACAAGGTGATGCAAATGGCATTAGCGGGAGAGGATGCACAGGAGCATGTAATGCAGTCAATACTACATTAACTACTGAAGCCCAATTACAGCAGCGCAGCAGCAGAGTGGCTTTTAGGAGCATTAGGACTTACAGAGGAGGAGAAAAAAAGCTTAGATCACCTGCTGCTCATTGCCTAAAAGCTTCACCCTTTATGTGCTGGGGCCGACCAACTGCGCTGGCATTTGGACACACACACACACACACACATACACACACACACACACACACACCTACCTGGATACTAAAACACAGTGTAATCAGTGTGTATTGTTGTATGGTTGTGTTTGTGTGAAAGCAACAGGATGAGTGTCAGCGTGAAATCATCAGCGTGGTCGTGTTTTACACAGCACTCTCTCACAATCTCAACACAAACGCAAACAAGATCATTTACATTTACATTTATTCACTTAGCCACGCTTTTATCCAAAGCGACTTACAAATGAGAAAAGTACAAGCAAAGCGATGTATCAAGCAGAGAACAATACGAGTAGTGCTACTGTACAAGATCCGTCCCCTGATCAAGATCAGCGCTCTCACTTAACTTGCTCAGATTTCAGACTTGGATTAATAACTAACGCCGACAGAAACGTGGTCTCTCCGTCACACGCGGGTCGCTGAGTTTGTAATCTAGGTTGTTCAATCAGGGAGAGAAAACGAAACCTCATTACAGCTACGTTGTCCTACGTATCGAGACGTCCCGTAAATGAACGTTTCTGCTTATGTGTTAACGCTGGAGGAGATTTCTGATAAGGTCAAAGTAATAAAGTTGACAAAATCACACAAAATAGACTGTGATATTGTTTTACTTACAAAAGGCCTGTAAGTACATGCTACAGTAGGACAAATGGATACGGTAGGACGGAAGCAGTAGGACAAGCGGATTACGGTAGGACAGACAGATGCGGTAGGACAGACAGATGCGGTAGGACAGACAAATGCGGTAGGACAGACAGATGCGGTAGGACAGACGGATTACGGTAGGACAGACGGATTACGGTAGGACAGACAGATGCGGTAGGACAGACAGATGCGGTAGGACAGACAGATGCGGTAGGACAGACGGATTATGGTAGGACAGACAGATGCGGTAGGACAAACAGATGCGGTAGGACAGACAAATTACGGTAGGACAGACGGATACGGTAGGACAGACGGATTATGGTAGGACGGATACGGTAGGACAGACGAATTACAGTAGGACAGACGGATTATGGTAGTACATACGGATTACGGTAGTACAGACAGATACGGTAGTACAGACAGATTACGTTAGGACAGAGGGATACGAAAGGACAGACGGATACAGTAGTACAGATGGATTACGGTAGAGGACAGACTGATTACGGTAGAACAGATGCCTTATGGTAGGACAGACAGATACGGTAGGATAGACGAATTACAGTAGGACAGACAGATTTGGTAGGACAGTAATATACGGTAGGACAGACAGATACGGTAGGACAGACGAATTACAGTAGGACAGACAGATACGGTAGGATAGACGAATTACAGTAGGACAGACAGATTTGGTAGGACAGTAATATACGGTAGGACAGACAGATACGGTAGGACAGACGAATTACAGTAGGACAGACATATACGGTAGGGCAGACAGATTCGGTAGGACAGACGGATACGGTAGGACACACGGATACGGTAGGACAGACGGATACGGTAGGACAGACGGATACGGTAGGACAGACGAATTACAGTAGGACAGACATATACGGTAGGGCAGACAGATTCGGTAGGACAGACGGATACGGTAGGGCAGACAGATTCGGTAGGACAGACGGATACGGTAGGACACACGGATATGGTAGGACAGATCATTAGAACATGAACATTAAAATGATCTTGTTTTTTGGGGACGTTATTGTTATCATGCAGAATTTTTCGGTTGATGTCCCAACCTAAAATCACAGAAATTCGGAGCGGTTGTTCAGGACAACACGCCTGCGGTCACATGGACGTGTCGTCTCACTTCCCGCTTCTCGGTGCAGAGTATTTTACATTTTATTACAAGCCTCTGCTTTCACGCCTGATCAGCGCTACTGCATCGAGTTTGTGTCGTAACATCACAGCATTTCTGCTTCACGTGTGCACTGCTGACTCTAACGTGACACGTCAGTCTAATCTACGGAGCGCCCGACGACCTCCTGATAGCACGCGGTATATTTACATTTCTCTTCTGCACGTGAAAAGAACGTTTCAAAGTGACCAGATTCAGACGTTTTTACTCCTCGAGAGAATAATTAGCTTGTGGTTTCAGACGTGTCGTGTGATCGCGCGCACCGCCGCGCTCTCTATCACCCCGCGGATGGAGGAAGGAAGATAGAGAAGAGAAATATAATTTCATTTCTGACCCTACACGCCGTCACGTCTGTCCAATCAGATTTGTCCGCTCACAAAGCATGTGATTGAAAAGCGACGTTTCAGAAGAACGCACGGCGGAAACTGTAATAAAACTCGCCTGTGCTTCAGGCTCCCATTTTTATTTTGAAATAATAAGAATCGCTTCATGCTTTACTCACGTTACCATGGTAATTCTGTCTCATAGCGATGTTATATTGATTTAGGAAGTGGACAGTAATATTTCTTTTGTTATTTTCCTCCTTTCTCTGAGTTGATTTCTAATTTCCACTCGGAGATTGCTTTCATACATTCCTTAAGTCTTTTTTCCCCTCTCCCTGCAATGTAATTTTCTCTCCTGGTATTTGCTATTTTCTAAGATTATTGGCTTGGTTTTATTCTAAATTAAACTTTGCCAATTTCAAATATTGAAATTACATCAATGTTTTTTTCTC
>NC_030425.2:30307500-30350000 GCF_001660625.3 Ictalurus punctatus
ATCCTGTAAGTCCTGTAAGATGGAAGGTGGGGCCTCAGTGGATCGGACTTGTTTGTCCAGAACGTCCCACAGAAGCTCAATCGGACTGAGATCTGGGGAATTCGGAGGCCGAGTCGACACCTTGAACTCTTTATGTTCCTCAAACCGTTCCTGAACTATGTCTGCAGTGTGTCTGGGAGCGTTATCCTGCTGAAGAGATCACTGATGTTAGTGAACACCGTCACCATGAAGGCGTGTACTCGGTCTGCAGCAGTGTTTTGGTAGGTGGTACGTGTCAAAGTAACATATTACATGAATGCAGGACCTGAGGTTTCCCAGCAGAACATTACCCAGAGCATCACACTGCCTCCACCGACTCGCCTTCTTCCCATAGTGCATCCTGGTGCCATCTCCTCCCCAGGTAAGCGCCGCACACACACACACACTCGGCCTCCACATGATGTAAAAGAAAACGTGATTCATCAGACCAGGACACCTTCTTCCATTGCTCCATGGTCCAGTTCTGATGTTCACCTGCTCATTGTAGGAGATTTCGGTGGAATTCAGAGATACAGGGGGTCATCATGGGTGATCTGACCGGTCTGCAGCTACGCAGCTCCATACGCAGCTCCATATGCAGCACCATACGCAGATCCATCGCTCTGTGTGTTCTGACTCCTTTCTATCAGAACCAGTGTTAACTTCTTCAGCAGTTTGTGCTACAGTAGATCTGTGGGATCGGACCAGACGGACTAGCCTTCACTCCTCACACACTTCAGTGAGCTTTGGGACTCCATGACCCTGTCACCGGGTCACCAGTTCTCCTTCACTGGTCCACTTTTGGTAGGTTCTAACCCCTGCATACCGGGAACACCCCACAACACCCGCTGTTCTGGAGACGCTCTGATCCAGACGTCTAGACATTACAATCTGGCCCTACACTACACTAACACACTACCACTACACTAACATTCACACTACACTACCAATACACTCACACTACACTAACACTACCACTACACTAACATTCACACTACACTAACACTACACTAACACTACCACTACACTAACATTCACACTACACTAACACTACCACTACACTAACATTCACACTACACTCACACTACACACACACTACACTCACACTACCACTACACTAACACTCACACTACACTACCAATACACTCACACTACACTAACACTACCACTACACTAACATTCACACTACACTAACACTACACTAACACTACCACTACACTAACATTCACACTACACTCACACTACACACACACTACACTCACACTACCACTACACTAACACTCACACTACACTACCACTACACTAACATTCACACTACACTAACACTCACACTACACTACCACTACACTAACATTCACACTACACTACCACTACATTCACACTAACACTACCACTAGACTAACATTCACACTACACTAACACTCACACTACACTACCACTACTCTAACATTCACACTACACTTCCACTACATTCACACTACACTAACACTACCACTACACTAACATTCACACTACACTAACACTCACACTACCACTACACTAACATTCACACTACACTACCACTACATTCACACTACACTAACACTACCACTACACTAACATTCACACTACACTAATACTACACTACCACTACACTAACATTCACACTACTACTACACTAACATTCACACTACACTAACACTACCACTACACTAACGTTCACACTACACTCACACTACACTATCACTCACATTCACACTTAAACCTAACCCTCTCCTGTGGACTGCTGGAGCTGATAATGGAGTGGCCATTCCATTTAACTCTTGAGTTCTCCTGCTACATCAATAACCGCTGATGGTGTGTCCATTCACTCGGAGAGATCGCCTCACTGCTGTGGAGAGGGACACACACACACACACACACACACACACACACACATACACATATACACACACTACTGATGTGTGTGTGTTAAGCCTCTGGTGTACTTAGTTTTTTTCCACGTTTGCTTGCTTATACACACAGTCGTACTCATGGCCTTTCAAAGTATACTCCATTAGACATGTACGCACACACAGACTGTCGACGCATGTGCATTACGATAACTTGCACTACCCCTCCTGGCCTACAAGAGTCAGTACAGAGCAGTAAAGCTGGTCTTTTGGTGTGAAGGACAACAAAGAAGAATCACAACAACATGAAGAACAATGCTTGTGTAATCTCTCGCCACGATTAGCACCCGTATACACATCCTTATACTCCTTAAGGCTAGAATTCTACACATGCGGGTACTTTCTAACCCGCACTCCTTTCTGTCACTTCCGTTTATTCTGTTTTTTCTTCAACTACCTTGAGAATTAGTGGCCCTGGCTCACTGCTGCCACCTTGTGGAACAACTAAATAGTGCAAAATAATTAAATGCGCATATGCGACCTGTTAGAAAAATCGGGTGGCGCGCGTACTATTCGCTGATGATGTCACTCTGCTGATGACAAAATTTGCGTCACGCGTACTGTACGCTGCTCCTAGCGTACGTGAAAAAGTGGAGCATACTTTCTACTCTACAGAAGTTGTGCAGATTCTTCGAAAAGAGAAATGACCATCAGTTTACTAGAAGCGTGTAAGTGACGACAGGAACTCACTCGTATCACTGACATTAACTGTAATGTAACGTAATGTTTTTTTAAATAAAAGAACTGTAATTGTTGACAAATGGCCGTAGTATAAGAGTGTTTCCATCCAACATTAGCATTAATTTGCACTTCTGAGTGAGCGCTTAAACGAAACGGGATCCGTTGCACCCCAATCTAATGGCTCCCACAGCGTAATGTTCATTATTCGACTTTAAATTGGCCCAAATGGGGTTCCGCTCGCATGAGTTCTCCGAGTTCTGCAGCTCTGAATGCCGCACCTGTCTCCTGACATATTCTTCTGAGATAATAACTGAACGGTAATTTCTAGCAAGAGGGGAATTTCACACATCACTTTTCTAACCTTGGGGCTGACACAAACTTTTCAGAGGCCTACATTTACGCTCAGACGAATGCATTTTTAATGTTGACAAAAAAATAGTTTTGGGCTTGATTGCTCGTCCAAGGTATTTAAGAAAAAAAGAAGACGATAATAAAGAGGCTGAGGCAGTGCTAATGGTTGTCAGAAATCATGAAGTGGCAGATAAGATTGTAGCGCTTTTTTTCTCTCAAGGTCTGAAAAGATTTATGGAATAGACAAATTTATTCCTGTTATTGAAATGCTGATGTGGTCTGAAGGAGAGGATGGAAAAAAAGGAGTTGTATTTGTATTTATATATGAAGAGAAGATGGATTTATCAGTCAGAGCTATTGAGTTGTGTGTGCTTGGCTCTAAATGAGAATTTTCTTGTAAAGTTTGAGATCGGATAATGATTGGATGGATGAAGGTCACGTTCCGGCTTCTTTTACCTACATTAAAGGTCTGATTAGTTCTTTGTGAAACTCCCTGGTGTGTTAGTGCAGCATGCCGATTCATTTTCTCTCTGCTTTCTTTTCTTTTCTTTGCTCCATTTCCTTTTTTATTTATTTATTTTGGAGCAGGAACGACGGCTCACTTTCTCGGTTACTATATCGTCACGCTAACAAGTTGCCTTCTGTAACAACTTTTCTTTTTTCTTTTTTTTGCATGGATTTCTTTTTAATTAATCCCATCTGAATAAATTAAAAATAATAGTGAGGTATAAAAGTGTGCCGTGTTTTGGGGGAACATTATAAATGATAAAATATGTGCACAGATGCGCGCTAATGAAGTCCCATTAACTGCGAGCAAAACGTTCTCACCGGCTGACAATGTGCTCGGTCTGGAGAGGAAAAAAAGTCTGGAAAGCTAGTGAGAAGCAGGGGATCTGAGCGCTGACTTCACGTGTGAGAAACAGAGGTGTGACGTGATGGAAACGAGCGGCCGGGCCGAGAGAAAAGCGACCTCCTGTTCCCAGACTCCCCACGCTGCGGCTCGGTGCTATCGCAGGCCCTGACGCTGCTGCCTCTGTTGGGCCGGATCACGAGTAATTATGCAGCGGGGGGAGGAACAGTGGCTGCCGACCACAGGGGTCAGGACACTTGTAACACGTGAAAAGAGCAATTATTCCAGCAGACAAAACCCTCCTTTATCCCGGGCAGTGCCGAGGTCAGCGTGAGGGAGCGAAGCAGCTCTGTTTCACTGGGGCTTATTAGCGGCAGCAGGTCTGCTGAAGTTTAGTGAAAATGCATTGCCTTAATGAACCCCCCCTTCTCTTTATTCTGAATAGCTGCTTTCTCTTTTCTTTTCGTCCTTCCTTACAAGTGCTAATGTGTCATAATTAGAGGGTGTGACAGTATAAAACGGCGTACTCTCTCTCCCTCTCTCTCTCTCTCTCTCTCTCTCTCTCTCTCTCTCTCTCTAGCTGTTCCTCTTTTCTTTGTAAACCCAGGCAGAAATGAGAGGAAATCGTTTTCCGACGCTATTTTGATTGCTTTGATTCTCTGCTGTATTGTTACATGTTGAATCCACATCAAATTTAAAGACAAGCTGTAAGCAGTCTCCAAAATAACACAACAAACCCAAAATTGGACCTTATCATGAATTAAAACTTACGCTACACCTAGACCCCAAATTCTGCCAAGTACCTGTGAATGTAAGGCTGGAAAACCTGGGAATGTGTTCCACGTCCTGGCCACGTGAGCTTTATTGCTGTGAATCGGCTTTCCGGCTTCCCGTGTTACAGCTGGCGTATTCCTGAAACCATCAGCAGATGCCCCGTGTGCTGTGTTTGCTGCTTGAGCGGAATGATCGTCTACAAGCTCAATTACGGTAATGACGGGAGCTGGTGGAAAGACGCTGATTCCTGCAGACAATGGCAAGACATCTGCCTGAAACTTCTCATTATCCTCTACTGATGATAAACTCCAGCCGGAATTGGCATGGATACTCATTTACGCAGGAGAAAAAAGTGTTCACTCACAAAACTGCTTATTACTGCTTCCGTTCAGAAGTCGGAATACTGAAGTGAAGAGTAAGGAATATTCAAATGTGTTTAATAATACAGGTTACTGAAGTGGGGAGGGAGCTGAAGTGTACGTGATACTAACATGGAGTGTAGGGAATACTGGAGTGTACAGAATAATGCTTGAACAGGGTCGAGAATACTGAAGTGTATGAAATACTGACATAATGTATAGGAAGTGTGTGGAATATTGAAGTGTGTGGAATATTGAAGTGTGTGGAATATTGAAGTGTGTGGAATATTGAAGTGTGTGGAATATTGAAGTGTATGGAATACCGAAGTGTGTGGAATACCGAAGTGTGTGGAATACCGAAGTGTGTGGAATACCGAAGTGTATGGAACACTGTACTCTTGTGTTTAATAGAACAGTGTTACACAGCCAACACAACATACTATTATTATATTAAATATCAGAGAAGGGGGGCAGGTGGCTTAGCACGCTTGCCTCGTACCGTTGTGTTTGGGGGTTCGATTCCTGCCTCCGCCCTATGTGCATGGAGTTAACATGTTCTCCCTGTGCTTCAGGGGTTTCCCTGGGTTAATCCGGTTTCCTCCCCTAGTCCCAAGGCATGCGCTGTAGGCTGATTGGCATTTCCAAATTGTCTGTACTTTGTGAATGTGTGTGTGTGTGATTGTGCCCTGTGATGGATTGGTACACCGTCCAGGGTGTCCCCTGCCTTGTGCCCCGAGTTCCCTGGGATAGGCTCCAGGCTACCTGCGACCCTGTAGGCTAAAATGACACCATAGCAAGTAGAAATACCTTTGAATATAGTCAAATATATCTAGTATTTCTTGGACGCATGAAGGCTTAGTGGTTCACCTCACACCTCCAGGGTTGGAGGTTCGATTCTTGCCACAGCCCTATGTGCATGGAGTTTGCATGTTCTCCCCGTGCTGCGGGGGTTTCCTCCGGGTGCTCAGGTTTCCTCCCCAAGTCCAAAGACATGCATGGTAGGCTGATTGGCATGTCCAAAGTGCCCGTAGTGTATGAATGGGTGTGAGTGTGTGTGATTGTGCCCTGCGATGGATTGGTACCCCGACCAGGGTGGACCCCGCCTTGTGCCCCATGCTCCCTGGGATAGGCTCCAGGTTCCCCGCGACCCTGAAGAGGATAAGCGGGTATAGAAGATGGATGGATGGATGAATATCTACTATTTCTTATTAAAAGATTACAGTAAAGCATTATTAAACCAATTTCAAACCATGTGTACTTATTTCAAGCTTGAAGTAGTCTTACTCTATTGGCTGATAATTTTGCTCATTTTTAGCATTAATTTCTTGAAAGAAGCAAACTTATCTGCCAATAGAGTAAGAAAACTGCACGCATGAAACCAGCAATAATGTCTAGAAATATGATCTAATATTTGGTTTATTGTAATCTTATAAGAAATACTATGTAAATGTGAGTATATTCAAGATATTTTCAGTCTCTAAGATGACATTTTTTTGCAGAGAATGGAATATGGATGGATGGATATCAAAGGAAAAGGAATAATTTCACTTAACCCTTTCCCATTTTCCCATTTCCTCATGAAATGCTCTGTGTAGAATACTGATTCTTCTTTGCAAGTGTGTGTTCGGAATACTGAATAATTTTACTCTTGGTCCAAATCCTATCAATCAGAATGCTTGTTGTTTGGTAGAAAGACTTTAAAGAGACAAACAGCTCATCACAATCTGTATGAAACCGGGTAATCCTGTAATATCCACTGAAAGGCAAAAATGACGTGATAATATATGGAATACCGCTCTTCCATGTTAGCTAGGCTCCAGCTACAGCCTCATATCTTCTACCAATCACTGAGACTGAACATTCACTGGATAACATCCATCTCAGGTTTATTACTACTTTCTGTTATTTTCTGTTAAAAAACAAACCCTCTGCAGATCCTCTTCCTGCTCCACATGATCACGTGAACAGTGCTCTGAGCTGAAATACAAACTCAGGACCGAATCTTTGAGGAGATCTTGATATGTAAATGTTTAAATTAACTTGTGTGTTGAGTATTACAACATTTTAGGCAACTTGGATTGTTAGTGATATATTCATATTTATACTGTATATAGTATATAGTGAAGATATGCTTTGAGGTCATGTGACCGCGAATCACACATTGCATCACTTCCTTCCTCTCAAAAGATCAGTTTCTTCTTATTAAAAAAATGATCCTTAAACGTAAACATGGTGTATATAGAGACGTCTGTGTGCGCATCCTGAGCCTTGTCTTGTGATGGAACGTTTAATTCGGAAATTTCAAAACACTTAATTATTTAAAATAATTGATATTAATATTAATGATTATACCATGCTACACAGAGACATCTCTCTCTCTCTCTCGCTCTCTCTCTCTCTCGCTCTCTCTCTCTCTCTCTCTCTCTCGCTCTCTCTCTCTCTCTCTCTCTCTCTCGCTCTCTCTCTCTCTCTCTCGCTCTCTCGCTCTCTCTCGCTCTCTCTCTCTCTCTCTCTCTCTCGCTCTCTCGCTCTCTCTCTCTCTCTCTCTCTCTCTCGCTCTCTCTCTCTCTCTCTCTCTCTCTCTCGCTCTCTCTCTCTCTCTCGCTCTCTCTCTCTCTCTCTCTCATTATCTGGTGTTTGTAAAAGCATGAACACACTGCTGATGTCAGAACCACAGTTTGTCATACATGAAGAACCTCCAGCAGGAGATTTGCGCCACACGACTGCGTTTAATCCCAAACACATGCACACTGCTCGCCTCTGACACTCGGCTCTCTGCAAATCACTCGCGCTTTCTTTTAGACACTAACATGGATTTTTCTTTTTAAAGTGTTGATGCTGTTTATTATAAATACTGAGGAACTGAACGTGTTTATTGTTCAGTAATGAGACTGAATGAGGAGAAACACATTGAATGTTTAATTCTATAAATATTTATACTTGAGTTTGTTGATGCTTTGAAGATTTTATTACATCATGTGCAGGAGAGGAACTGGAGAGGAACTGGGGAAGAAAAGAAAAGGAAATAAACTGGAGAAGAACTGGAAGGGAACTTAAGAGGAACTGTAGATGAACTGGAGAGGAATTGGAAAGGAATTGAAGAGGAACTGGAGAGGAACTGGAGAGCAGATCATCCTCTCTTCATTTCCTTTCTGAAGATACAATGAAGATGTGATAATTGTGCTGTGATGGATTCGGGCACCTTGAAAATCTTCTCTTTTTTTATTTTGTCTACTTTCAGAACCTTAAATTCATCAAAATGTTACAGCGCTGATTAGATTTTTTTGATGGCACCAAGAACTGGTGTTCTACACACAGAAATCAGATCTGATCTGCAGTGGAAAGTACACGCTCGGGCATATTTCAATGCAAAAACAAACATTTGTAAGATATAAGATGTTTAAAGGCGGTGATGGATAGCAGACTGCACGGCAAGTATTAATGTCAGATTATTAGTTTTTTTGTCTGGTGGAGATGATGACTTGGCAATGATGAAACTCTCTTAAAGAGATAAAACGCTTTTCCTGGTAGAATGTGAATCACGATGCTGGCCACAGGATGTGCTTTTTCCCTCACAACATGGAATGACCCGGGAAGGTCAGCAGCTCTTGTATCTGTTAAATGGATTGGATTAAGTGGGAGCTGCTCCTCGGGTATAGCCCATCTCTCTCTCTCTCTCTCTCTCTCTCTCTCTCCCTCTCTCTCTCTTATAAAAAGAAGAACACAAAAAGGACATCTCTGTGTATCAGAGCAGCATTATGTTTCACTGTGTGCACTCGTTCTATGACGTTCTGTCAGTGTTTAGGTTTCGAAACGGGCTGCAATCAACAGTTTTTATAGAACACAAAAATGTTTGTTTTCAGAAAGAGATAGCAGTTAGATGATTAACTACAAGAAAATCTGAAAAAGAGAGACAGAGAGATACACATAAAGAGAGAGAGATTAAAGACAGTGAAGAGACAAATAAAAGGCTGAATGGTTTGGATTAAGTGGGAGGACAGAGAGAGAGAGAGAGAGAGAGAGAGAGAGAGAGAATAAGGAACGAGAGACACATAGAGACAGACAGAAAGAAATGGAGCAGGTTTGTATGTAGGTTATACTGAGTTATGTGTCAGTTTATTGTGCAGTTGAATTTGTGAAGAAGGTGCTGAGAGTGGTGGTGATAAAGGAGGAGGTGGTGGTGGTGAGGAAGGGAGTGGTGGTGGTGGAGGTGGTGAGGGAGGAGGTGGTGGTGGTGAGGAGGAGGAGGTGGTGAGGAAGGGAGTGGTGGTGGTGGAGGAGGTGGTGGTGAGGAAGGAGGAGGAGGTGGTGGTGGTGAGGAAGGGAGTGGTGGTGGTGGAGGTGGTGGTGGTGAGGAAGGAGGAGGAGGTGGTGGTGGTGAGGAAGGAGGAGGAGGTGGTGGTGGTGAGGAAGGGAGTGGTGGTGGTGGTGGTGGAGGTGGTGAGGAAGGAGGTGGAGGTGGTGGTGAGGGTGGAGGTGGTGGTGAGGGTGGAGGTGGTGGTGAGGAAGGAGGTGGGAGGGGTCGACCTTTGTGTATAATTAGTTCTCTTATTTAAAGCAAAGATTTTGAATAGAATAACTAATTAGCTGTCATAAAAGGCAAATTAAAGATTTTCATGCCGTTCCTCAGGGAACTCAGAAGAGCCTGATTCCTCGGCTCGCTCGCTTACACACACACACACACACACACACACACACACACTCACACACACACACACACACACACGTTTTTACCCCTTTTCCCTCCCCGTGCAGCTCTCTCGCTCCTCATTAAGACTGTTTTTAGTTGTGTAGAAGGCTGACAGCGGAGTGTGTTGGTGTACCTGCAGCGTGCTCCGCTAACAAGCCATGAAATGCAGGTAGAAAGCGAGCGCCCTCAGCCAGCTTCAACACAGAGCCCTTTTAGCTTCATTTATGCTGAACGCTGGTATTTATAGCAGGTTTTGTGATCCTAACGTGCCGGCTTCAAGAGGCCCGTTTCTTTCCCGGGGGGAGTCTGTGGGGATCTGGAGGAAAGGAGGAACTAATTGATGGTTCCTATCAGCAGTGCTGGACCAATTAGCTTCTCCTTTTCCCCTCGTCTGATAAAGGAACAGGACGGGTGAATACCACGACTTACTCACATCCGCACCATAAATTTAACTAACAAGCTCTTTTCTATGCTCTCTCTCTCTCTCTCTCGCTCTCTCTCTCTCTCTCTCTCTCTCTCTCTCTCTCTCTGTCATTCCCTCTGTGTATTTATTCTCCCAGGTTTTTACGGAGGGAGGTGCTAATTATATTACATTCTCAGCACCTCGATGGCTTGATTGTTCTGAATAACTGAACAAATCTGCTGCTAGTAAAAGCTTTTTTCTGTCTCTTGAAATTAATATTAAAAAAAACGCAGCTTTTTACGCATGTTATGAAGAAACCGCAAAGAAGCGCAAACTCCTCTGTCCTGAAAAATTCAACAACGCCGCGCTGTGACAGCTAAAGTTTAACCCTTGATTTTTTTATGATATGAAAAAGTGGTACGACAGTTCAAATATTAAACCTCAGTTCCTGTAAAACTGTCAGAATTCAGGAGAGGGAGAGAGTTGTGGAATTTATTGGAGCTCAAGTGAGCGGAAAAAGTTGCTTTCAACTGGTCTTCGAGTTCATTGAAAGATCACTGATCACTGATGTTTTCTATGAATGCTGCCACCTAGTGTACGGAGGTCCGCAGTGACACACAGATCAGTCGGTGGGGAGGATCTGAGCCGCTAATCTGATTTACGAACAAATTCATGGTGTTAGTTCTATTTTAATCAACTAAAACTGTGTTTATTTTAAAACCAATTATTTTATCCTACTTTTCATATTATCTCCAAGAGCGTCCTTGTACAGAATGCACACATTCATTTCTCATGTTTAGTTGTTTTGCTTAAAAAAAAATATTTTCAGTTTGAGTTTTCGGGAACAAACTTTGCACTTTGAGTCCATCATACATTACTGTTCTCACACACACACACACACACACACACACACACACAATTCCTGAAATATTATTGGTTATAAGTGAGATGAAGAGGGCGTGTCATCAGGTGGAGTAATAAATACAGTGATGATAAGTTTACAGACAGATGGAAGTATACATTAACGAATATTGCACTAATACAGTGTGTGTGTGTGTGTGTGTGTGTGTGTGTGTGTGTGTTCATGCATGGGGTGTTTAACTGTTTCACATGTTAAAAGTTGAAACCCGAAGCTTGGCCGTTAGCTGGCGGTGAGCCGGGAGACGGGGTTTGAGGGTGGAGGACATGAACGTACTGCATGTGTGGTGTTTTTTGAGAGGAACGGGATTTTAAAAGCAGTGATGGAGCGGGACCTGGGCCTTCTATTAGCCGGATCAATAGCTCAGTGTGTGTGAAAGTGTCTTAAGAGCCGCTGCGTGTGCTTTCACTCGGCCCCGACCTGTTAGCGCTGGCCGAGGGGTGCCGGCGTTCCCAGCGCTCCCGGCGTTCCCAGCGCTCCCGGCATCGGCTTTTAGTCACCACACAAATGTCAGGCAGCACATAGGCTATTAGCATTGAGTGCAGTTATTAAATGGACTTTATTTGTTCTGTAGCTGAAAGGGTGTGTGTGTGTGTGTGTGTGTGTGTGTGTGTGTGTGTGGTGAAGCACTTAGGCAGTGACGTTTCTCACTCAGGGCTCAATGCAACCTTCTTCTTGTGGTCAACAGCACTTTAAAAGGTTAACGTTAATCCCAAGTACGACCCGTGAGGAGCTTTTAGCATCACATGAACTTCTCCAACCACATCAAGTATTAAAGTACCTCAATCCCACACTGAACACCGCGCTGAACACCGCGCTGAACACCAAAACCACGCACCATCACAACACCCTCAGAAATGGAGATTGTAGACCAGTGTTTAAAGCGTGCATGTTTTATGTCAGAGTTATTTTCACACCTGAAGATTGTAGAAGCATGTAGAAGAATGTAGAAGAGGCAGAAATATGAAACAGTCCAGAGTCCTGACCCTAACGAATATGAAACACTCACAGCTCTGTCTCTGCCCGTGTCTCTTATCAAATAAAAAATAAAGAAAGGTGTGCAGGACAGCAGCGTTTCCCCGGGCACTAAATCACGCCGTGTGTTCTCCTTATCGCTTGCAGGAGTTCCGATGCTCTCCGTCCAGCCCAAAGGCAAACAGAAGGGCTGCGCTGGCTGCAACCGCAAGATTAAAGACCGCTACCTGCTCAAGGCGCTGGACAAATACTGGCACGAAGACTGCTTGAAGTGCGCGTGCTGCGACTGCCGCCTGGGCGAGGTTGGCTCCACCCTCTACACCAAAGCCAATCTCATCCTCTGTCGCAGGGACTACCTGAGGTAAGAACAACACCAGAAAGGCCGCGTTCCACCTGCGGCTCAGTGACATTAACACACACCTAACACGTGTGACACGCAGCGCTTCTTCATATCTGTGTCCTGTCTCGTCACGTTATCGCCTCACTGCAGGGCAGCACTCGCTCGGGTTCCACCGTGTGAGAGAGAGAGAGAGTGCTTTTCATCAGGGGAAAGGTTTAAATGTCAGTTTAGCAAGCGATGAGAGCCACCATGGAGACGAGCTGAAGGTTTAACCTTGATCATGTTTACCGAGAACAACAGCACTGTGCTAGAACATTAACATCACCAGTCACTTTTACCACAGCATCATCATGTGACATTATTATTATTATTATTATTATTATTATTATTATTATTATTATTCACTGTAACAAGAAACCATTCAAATGTTCAAGTCTACACTAATAAAACAATGATCAAACCTTTAAAGGTTCTTCAGTTGCTCCTCTGGATGAAATCCTCACACAGTCTCTGTAGAAGCCTACAACAAAGAGTTTTCCTGTTCCAGGTAGAATCCTTTCTGGAAGCTAAGAACCCTTAATTATCCAATGAACATTTCAAGAACCCTTGAAGAGCCATGTGTGTGTATGTCCTGGGTATTAATTATTGCTTGCTTTTTTCTTTTTAATACCGAGGACCGTTGACTTGACTTGGTAAAGTGTTCTTTAGGGGTTCGGTGGATAGTGAAGGGTTCTTAGCTTCCAAAAAGGGTTCTAAGTGAACCTTCTCTGATCGCAAAACACTCCATTTTAGGGTTCTACATAGAATTATTAAGGTTTCCTCCATTAAAGAGGGATAATCAAAGGGTAACCCTTAAGGATTAAGTTTTTCTAGGAGTGTATTTCTGCACCAGTTCGCTTCTTTTCCTCCATAAATTCTCCTTTTTATTTGTAAACGTTGGCTAAAATAAAAAAATATATTTTTATGTTGCCTCGGTTTTAATCAGCTGAGGTAAATCCTTAGATGTTTGACGTTTATCATGAAAACATCTTCAGATGTTGGGATATATTTGACATTTTGCCCGTCGTTAAATACAGAGAGGAAAAGTGTGCTCTATTTTTATATTTTTACAACAAAATTCATTTAGAAAATATCTACAAATATATAAACACGTCAAATAATGATCATACATTATGTATAAATATTATATGATTTTATTCCACACTGACGCGCTGTTGTCTCGCGAAGGTGTTTACAGGAAATAAAAAATAAAAAACATGAAATTTAAACCGCAATAAAAATACAGATTCACTTTTTAAATTTAAAACTGAATGTTTAACGCACTTGTTACTATCAGGCCACAAAGAGAAGCACTGTGTGTGCGTGTGTGTGTGTGTGTGTGTGTGTGTGTGTGTGTGTGTGTGTGTGTGTGTGTGTGTCCTGCATTCTAACCATCTGCTTGCTAAATTAAACATGATTATTTCCTGGACGTGGCGACTCGGTCCCTCGAGGTCTCACGTGGAGATGCAGCCGTTTATGGTGGAGCTGCTGCTCTCAGGGGACACGGCGGTGTTGACGGGGGGCCAGCGCTGGGGCGGGATGGTTTCTGGCCCCCCTTCGCCCCCTCCACCCCCTGCACCATCCATCACACTCCACTCACTCTTAATGTGGTTAAGACTCAGTGAGAGGAGACGCAAGCAGGACAGATGAGCTAATGATCTCTGAACAGCAGCGTATGATATGATGAAGCTATTAAACATCGGGTGGAGGAGAGGAATGAAAACAACGTGGCGCGGGGCAGTGAAACGATGTTATTGAACAATGACATTTATTTCTGTACAAATTTATCTTATTCATTTGACCTTTTTAGCCTTATTTGTTTTATTGAACACCACTTTAGTATTTTAGCATGTTATACCAACTATAACCACAAGAGGCAGCTGATTATTTTCATCTCTTCTTTACATTCTTAACAATTAGCACGTTACATCAGATTTTATTTTTGTAAAATTCCCTATACTGATTCCTACAGAGGATTAAAATGCTGCATGGGAAAGTTTGGAACATCATTATACTCGTCTGTTTATCTTCTTACACCGGCTCAAAAATTAAACGTACAAGCTATAATAGTTACAAAGATGCTTTCTATTAAAAAAAAAGAACTTGATATGTTGATATTTGTGCGGTTTACAGTTTACAAAACATAAAATACTGTACATTACACACGGACAGTTAGCGTAACATTAACTAACTAGCTAAGACCGTCAGGACATAACATTATTCAGCGCTACTGTGTGACGTGTCGAAGAATTACACACGACTCCGTTATATATAAAGGAAAAAAACGTAATACGTTACAAAAAGCTTCAGTTTTCTAAATGTCTTCATATCATTGTTTTATTGACATGATATTTGACCACATTGTCACCTCTGGAGGAAAATATGAGAGAGGAAGTGAGAGATTAGAATGAAGTGGGAAAGGTGTGACTTGTGATGTCATAGGGAAACTCCGCCCACTGATCTGCTCAGCTCGAGATGATTATGAGGCTCTTCATAGCTGCTGATACTGGAGAGGAATTCTGCTATAGAACAAATTAAAAAACGTCACCGCTGGACAAAAGAGAGTCTACACACACACACACACACACACACACACACACACACACACACACAGAGCTCATCTCCTGTAATGAAGTCGCATACCGAGACGCTCTTCATTAAACACTGGTTTGTGGATCAAACTCACTCCCGTTATATTCCACTATTTTGGAGACGAGCCACACGTTAATTACGATCCCGACTCTGACTCTTCGAGGAACGCCACTGACTCAGAGCACCACTGACGATCACTTCACTCGAGAACTGCTGCTTTTATTAGAGCAGATTGCCGGCAGTCGTTCATTAGCGCTCGGCACAATGAAATCATTAAGTGATTTATTTATAGCGGCGAGAACGCGGCAGCCTCGCCACAGCCGACTCCCTGAACTCTCACAGGCCGGAAACACTCGCCGCTCTTTACCATCAGAAACATCAAACACTAACATCCACACTGTTAACACGAGCGCTGCTGAGTTCTGGATTGTGATTGGTTCAGAAGGCATTGATTAACTTTCCAGAACAGAAGCTCTGACAGTAGAACAGCTGTATATCACAGGTTTCTATTAAAGCACTTGACGTCTAACGTCTAATACGTTACCGTTGCTATAGTAACAGCACGTTCACGTTGAAGGAAGGAGTCTCCAGTGTCTGCGCTGTGTAACAGTCAAAGGTAAAGCTGTGACTTTCCCACATCTTCATCACAGACGAGTTCTCCGTAACAAGCTGCAATTTCGTTTGTCGTTTAATAAGACAAGTTCGTTAACAGGTCAGTTCGTGTTCTCATTCCATCACAGTCGCTATAAACAGTCGTTCCCTCACGCTGCACTCAGGATCTTATCTGTGATAAGGAAAGAAATGTACGATTTTCCCGCAATTCCCGATTAGCGAATAGCTCTTTATTCGTCTAAAGCACGGTTGCTCGCGGTGTGTGTTTGCAGTGTGACTCGTGGGCCGATCGACTTTAACCTTCACGCTGAAGTTTGTTCGGACAAATCTACAAATTTGTGTTAAATCTCGCAGCTTTGTGAAGAATTTCCTGCTTCCGAGTGTTTGTCAGTGTCACATGAACAAGTTTTTCCGTCCTGTTTGAACAAAATGTCTCTTTAACTTCTCACCCATCTCCTCCAACTCTTCCTGTCGCTCTGTCGTTCCCTCTCTCCGCTCTAATTAAACGCAGCTCTGCTGGAATAGACGCTGTGTGTGTGCGTGTGTGTGTGTGTGTGTGTGTGTGTGTGTGTGTGTGCGGGTGTGTGTGTGTGTGACATGAGGGTGAGCACCAGAGAGAAACTAATATGGAGGCTCTGGAGCAACTTGACGTTCAGCTTTCTCTCCGCTCCTTGTCTGAGCTCGCGGCTTTATCGTGCAGTCGGAGCAGCAATCCATCGCCGTCTGATCCGTCTGTCCTGGTTTTTTGCATTGCATCATGGCTCAGTGGAATATAAAAGTGTATCTGTGCTTCTGGATCTCCAAATTAAACACGGAGACATGGGCTCGGAAAATGAAAATGTAAATCTGGTGGAGAGCGGAGGCGTCGGAGGGAGAGAGAGAGAGAGAGAGAGAGAGAGAGAGAGAGAGGGGACGAGACGGAGAGATCTGCCCCGCTGCCTCCTGTTCCGTTTGTGACCTTCACTGCAGCGTTTCAGCCTCGTGTTCTAATAAACTTAAACAAACAGCTGAGAAATTTCACTTCTGTCTCTGTTTCTGCGCACCACTGAACATCTACTTCCATCTCTAAAAGTTACGAGGCTGTCTTTACTCTCGGCTTTCTCCCTCTTTTCTCTTCTCGGGC
This sequence comes from Ictalurus punctatus, assembly GCF_001660625.3. Classification (NCBI taxonomy): domain Eukaryota; kingdom Metazoa; phylum Chordata; class Actinopteri; order Siluriformes; family Ictaluridae; genus Ictalurus; species Ictalurus punctatus. The sequence goes on from NC_030425.2 coordinate 30,324,158, forward strand.
TAAAACTAGGCGCTGTGCTTACAGCGAGAACCTTTTCACCTCCTCCTCTTCTGACTGCGTTATAGACTTCAGGCTCTCGCGTGAAATTCAGTAAATTCTCATTAACGCTTCTGGATCTGAGAGGAAGTCTTCTGCAGTTCAGTCACTCGTCTGCGACCTGTTTTCATCGCTCGTGCATCGCGCTCGGTGTAAAAGTCTTTGAAGAAGTGGATTAGGACCATGTGATCATTTTAATTAGATCATTAGCCAAGAATTAACATATAGGTTTGTAACCTGATTATTTTATTTATTTATTGCAAAAAAAATATGAAGTGATCGGTCCAGGTCAGATCTGAGGCTTACATTAGACAGCTAGAGTGTGAGTTTGGGTTCATTAGGGGTCCAAGCACCGGGTGCAGTAAGTGGAACTCTGCAGATTTGGGGGTTTTTATGGTTTTAATATTTTCCTGATGTTACACTCAGAAACCAAAAGTTCCTCCAAAGTTGATGTAAAATCCTCCTCGTTGGGTTCTCATGAGAATTGTTCAGTATTACTGCATCCTCTTCTGATAAAATGATGTTTATGGAATGTTGTTGTGATCTAAATACTGAACTGAAATGCAACATTGTGTCCAATATAAAATTTCCTTTCTGCAGGATCCTTTACTGAATTCGGTCCCCATGGTCCACATAACGCATCCTAAATCTCACACCATTTAAAACAAGGGGTTTTTGTCAAGTCCGTCACGTTAAGTCTCTGTGCTAGCGTACACGTGAATCTAAAAGCATCATTGGAAGACCGCGTCCACCATCAGCCAATCAGCTGTGAGCTGATGTTTCGCAGGTTGTGAATCGTGAGCGATGTGTCCGCATGTAAAATGTCTGGGACGAGTTTTTAATGGGATTTCAGCTGATTGAGACCAGTCGTGAAATATTTGTACAATCTGAAGACAAATTTATTTCCACTTGACTTCTGTTTTTGAATCTGACCTCCTGTGTTCTCAGACAGGATCGTCTAACTGTGTTTTTTTATTTCATCTGAGATGTTTATTTGAGATCTCCTGCTTGACTGTTGAAAGTTGTTTGAATAAAGTAAGATCTTCACTAACGGAGCACTTTTTAAACCCGTAACGGAGTGTTCGGGTTTTCCTACAGAAACAGGTTGATGAACCGTGTCAGGTTCTCCAACATGCAGCAGAGTTCTTTATACCGCAGAGAACCTGAGAGAACCGATGAAGCTTTAAAGACTTTATTACTGTTTACTATTTATGCGTCTTTGCTGTGCAGGATGTGTTTGTGTCTAAGACTTTTGCACAGCACGATGTATATATAGATGTATATCTGATTCCTCCACTTTCTCCTGTACACGTTCACGTGTCGTTGTTGGCGTGGCTGCTGTACTGCGTCAGGGCTGCAGGAGAGTAGACATGTCTTGTGTTTTTACTCTTCCAGGCTCTTCGGGACGACGGGGAACTGCGCAGCCTGCAGTAAACTGATCCCCGCGTTTGAGATGGTGATGAGGGCCAGAGATAATGTTTACCATTTGGACTGCTTTGCCTGTCAGCTGTGCAACCAGAGGTGAGCGGAACGAAACGTCTCCTTTCTTACACTGAGAACACCATCGTGTCCTGTTCCTGTACGAGTCAGGTCAGGCCATCATTAATACGCTCGAATGCTTTTTTTACACTATCGAGGTGTGTAGCTTTTGGCGTTTGTGAGCAGATGCAGGATTTCGTCCTCGACAAGAGCAAAATATATCTGTTTTACGCTGGATATCAAGCTAGATTTAATGATAGAAATGTATTAAAAGGTCATCGGGACCGAAAACCCTCAGAACCTTCCTGAGGAGCCGAGGAGAGTGAAGCTGACTGTGATGTTCTCCTAAACGCTGACGTTACTCCGAGTTCTTCCTGAAACCTGGCACTGAAAAAGGGTGAAGGGAACCCGGATTGCGTTTTCAGGACTGTTAGAACATCAGAACACACGGGGGATGGGGTGTATTTGTAAAATGTGTGTGAGCTTCTGAGGTTTTAATCCCAATGTCCTCAAAGTCAGGTTGGTGAAACAAAACCCAGAGATCTGAGATGTTCTTCGTTCTAATTTACTGACTGGTACAGCGGTGTAAATATTACCACAGGTAATCTGCCTATAATTAATATTAACAGGAAGTTAATGACATTTTTAATAAAAGTGGGTTCTCTGTTTTAAATTTCTGAAATATTACCGTGTGTATACTTTGAAAAGTACACACCGGCACTGAGGAGCGCCGAGTAGTGTTTGTTTGGGTTTTTTTTTTTTTTTTTTTTTACAGTTAAAGTGGTGTAAAAAGTTGGAGAACTCCTGAGATGGTCGTCTTAAACGCAGCGTGCTGAAGGACGAGCGTGTTTACTGGTTTATTCTTTAAAACAGAAACGTGCACATTTCCATGAAGCAGAGTGAATTCGAGACGTTGTGAAAAGGTGAAAGTTTAAATCACAGAAATTGTAAAAATTCAGTGCCGTGTTTTAATGTTTCGTTTTTTCTGGAACTGTTTTGAAATCATTATAACTCTTAAAATTTTAGCACAGCGTTGAAATCAGCACACTTTCCCTCAGCATGGAGGCTGGAATAAACACAGAACCGCGTCTCAGCGCCGCAGCGTTTGCTGATGGCAGGAACCCGACTCGTGCTGTGCCGCTCCCGGCCCCGGTGCCAACCCGGTAAATTAGCGTGGCACTGATTGATAAGCGCTGATGCCACAGGCTGGGGTCTTATCACGCCTCGCGCTGCCATCTGTGTAGCTTTTATATGCAAATATCAGCGAGGGAAAAGCACCGTGTACACCAGAGGAAGGTTTCAGGAAGCTTTTTAATTGCTGGACAATTTCAGGGAAAAAATTTGGAGAGATTTTGTGTTCTGTCTTGGCACAGATTGACTCAGAGGCAGGATTTCGCGTTCCCTTTGGCTAGTTGCGGTGGTGTGAGTTTTATTTTGTGCCAGTCCAGTTGAGTAAAAACCGCCTGCATTTGAAGTTACACCTTCATGCCACATCACAGGGACCGCGAGCAAGCGGCTAAAGACAAAAGCAGAGCCGGAACGTGTTCAGAGCAGTGAGTCAGAGACGATTCAGGACACGCTCTCAGTGAGCGATAGGAAAATAGACTTTAATGCAAACTCTCGGCACAGAAACAGCGAAAGCGGTCCTGAACTCTGAGCTGCACTCGGATCAGACGTGGTTTACTCACTGCTGCGCTTATGGGTGATGTTTTTTTGCAGGTTCTGCGTAGGCGACAAGTTTTTCCTAAAGAACAACATGATCCTGTGTCAGATGGACTATGAGGAGGGCCAGCTCAACGGCAGCTTCGAGACGCAGGTCCAATAACGCCAACCTGATGGAGGCAGCAGTACACACACACACACACACACACACACACACACACACACACACACACACACAGAGAGGGAGGCATGTCTGTCTGCAATACTTTTTACAGTAAGAGAAGCCCTCGTCGGTCCTTCAGGACTCCAGTGTAAATGTTCTACTTTCCGACTCTTCCCGACTCTGAGCATTGATAAGTTCTGATGTACAGTCTGATGATCAGTCGTGCCTCTGCGTCGCTGAGCACTGTATCGCCTGTATGGGTTTTTGTGATGTTATTTCTTTTATTCCTCGTTCCTCACGATTAGGATGGTAAGAAGGAGGGTGATGTACAGTCTGTTTTTTTTTCTGTATATATATATAAACTGGAACATTTATTTTATGAAATTGTAATGCAGTTTTATTACTAGTGTGAATTAAAGAACAAAACACGATTCTTAAATGTTCAAACTTTGTATTTTTGAGTTTATTGGAAGTACAAGAGGCTGCTGGTGCACGGCGACGTGTCAGGAATTACGCGGCTCGCTTCAGAATGAAGCTTCAGAATTTTTGGGAGAGTTTATGAAAAAAAATGAAATTAGATTTTTTTAAAAAATGAATAAATAAATCCGACTCAGACCCGGAGCAGATCCTGTACGACGGACAGACAGAGAGACGTGCTTAAAGATGAATTAAACAGCGTTGAATGTCGTTTAAAGGGTTTAAAGTAATGACTTCACGTCTCCAGCTGATCTTGACGCTCCGAGCTCGTGGTGAAGTCACACGTCACGCGGCTCTCCGTCTGATTCCGGGCGGGATTTGGCTCGGATATCAGCGTATTTCAGATCTGATTAATAGGAGCCATGTGTTAAAAATGTACAAAAGAAGTGCAGTTAAAGCGTTGTGATGGAGACGACACAATCTTCCGTCACATGACTTTATTTTGATCTGTTGCTGGTGTTTCTGTGTTCAGGGAGCCGCAGGAGAGCCGCTTCACCGAGACGCTGCCGTTTAAACAAATTACTTTCATTCATAAAGGCGAGAGAATCGGTGGGGGGCGTCGGCATATCGGTACTTCATTTACAGGCGTCCGATATTTAGTTAAAGAACACGACGTAACGCCAAACTCTGCCTCATAGTTTCACTACATGGAGGCTTTCATGCCATTCATACTGAAGTTTCTTTTTTCTCACAAAGCTTTCAAAGCTGCTTCAGACTTAAAAGGACATCAATTAATTAAAAAGCAAAAAAGAGCAAACACCATCTTCAAGACCAAGTTTTTGTTCTTGTTCTTCCTCAGTAAGTGCTCTTAAAGTTAGAAGAGAAGAGAAGAGAAGAGAAGAGAAGAGAAGAGAAGAGAAGACGATGCGGCCGTGTTGTACGTTTACTGGGTTTTATAGTCGCCGCTTGTTCGTGTCTTTGTAAATTCCAGGAAAAATTATTTACTTTGCATAGACATACACATCACCTTATCCACTCAATCCAACACACAGGTCACTCTGTAGGTGTACAGAAGTCCATTCAGTCCTCTGCCTAATGTATTGGCACCCCTCTATCCTCTCCATCAAGGCAGGACCACTGTTATTCAGTTGGAGGTTTATTCTCAGTACAGCATCCATCCATCCATCTTCTACACCGCTTGTCCTACAGGGTCGCGGGGAACCTGGAGCCTATCCCAGGGAGCATGGGGCACCAGGCGGGGTACACCCTGGATGGGGTACCAATCCATCACAGCTCAGTACAGCAGTAACACTTATATCATTGTGTGTGTGTGTGTGTGTGTGTGTGTGTGTGTGTGGAGTGGGTACGAGTGGATCAGCTACAGCAGTCTCACTGTTGTACTGAGAATGAACCTCCACCCAAATAATAATAATAATAATAATCTGCTCAGTGGTGGTCCCTTATCATTGATGAATGAGGTAGAAGGGTGCCAATACTTTATATACTGCAATTGCGTAACTACAAACTGACATGCATCGTGCCAGACCATGAATTAAGTGAACTTGACCTTTGACCTGTAATTAAGCCAACATTATTAAACTGCTGAACAAATCACCGTAAACTTTTAAACCTTCATCTTACAAGTGCACATGGCCAACACATGCACACTGACCTTTTTCTGTTCAGCACAGGTTACACACACACACACACACACACACACACACACACACACACACACACACACAGTGTCTAATTTCCTTCCTAAAATTACAGGGAGTGCAGCAGCAGCACTGTGGGCGAGATGTGACATTCAGCGAGCGGCGTTTTCTCCAGCAGGAAGTGGACCAGCCACATCATTTGCTAACAAATAAATCAAGTGTACAATGTGCATTAATTATAAATTCATTAAAAATTCCAACTCGCAGGCAGGTGTGCAAATAAAGGATTAGTGAGACAGCAATTACACCACATAAGAGTACATTTTAATTACATCTCCTGGATTGATTTACAGAGAGACACAATCATGCTGCATGCAGGACGGCTGATTGCTCATTTTCTGGAAGAAATAATGAGGAAAAGACTTCAGCTCTCTCGCTCTCTCTCACACACACACACACACACACACACACACACACTCTCAGGGTACCATTAAGGTGAACAAAAGTTCGACTCAAGTGTCTCTGATCACACTGTAGATCCTAATCTTCCTAACATTCAAATAAATAATATGTAAGCAATAAACGTGTGTGTGTGTGTGTGTGTGTGTGTGTGTGTGTGTGTGTGTGTTAGATGAAGCCGGGTTACTGTTACCACCCTGAAATGGATTATTTTCCTGTAACAGGAAACTCAGGAAGCTGTGTTTTATTATTCTTACCCCACAGCAACGTACCGACAAATACAAACGTGTTTATTAAAGAACGACGCGTCGTACTTTTTATCCGATTATAGTTACATTTATTGTTCGTTCCTGTAGTCGCTTACATCACAGCAGCTATAAACTGTTGCTTCATCTCTGAGCGCTGGCACTGGAGACTCCTTCCGTCCACGTTACATAAAAGTCTGTTCGAATATTAAACGCCGCGCTCGCTGTACACGTCCCTGTGAGCGAGCCGTTGCTATGGAAACGATAGTGCATGAATATAAACCTGCGCTCCTGTCAGTTATGGAAAATCACTCAACACCTTCTGACCCAATCACAATCCGGAATTTCCACATGTACCGTTCTGATGTTTAGAAATTATGTGGTTTTATTAAAGATTTATAAAGTTATTGATAAGGGTTTTGCATTTTATTACAGTAAATCTGCTCCAGTTAATTCTGAGATTAAGCTAATTACTGTAAACATAAACGCAAAGACTTTTTTGTTTCCCACCAAGGGTGCCAATAATTATGGAGCTGACCAGTCACTAATTTTGAGGTCATTTGCATTCAGAAACATATTAATTCTGCTTACATTACAGAAGGTTGGTCTGAGAAGACGTCCTAAAAGGCAGTTCTGCCAGAGAGCTGAAAAAAAATCTGCCTGCGGAAGCATAAAGTCGCTTTAACAGCGTTCTGCTCATTCTGTCATCTCATTCTTAAATTAAACCAATTTGCCTAGAAATTGGTTTTAAGGTCTGCACAGGGTGGTTCTGTGCATTAGCCCCCACCACACACACACACACACACACACACACACACACACTTACACTTTCACAGTCACACACCTCCTTCCCTCACTGAAAATCATGTTTGACTTTGAAGTGCTAATTTTGGAAGTTTAGCCAATTTTTTATTTGCTGCTTTGAAATCTATCCTCTAAGCCGCTGCACCAGCGATGAAATATGCAGTCTCTCCACAATGAGGGATAAGTGGCCAAAATGAGAAGCGCCTGCTTCTCTCCCCGCGCATTATATAACTGTGAATAATCTGCACGCTGCACTTTTCCTATGGCGTTCGCCGGTGCAATTTATTTCCACTAACATTATGCAGCCTCCCCTCCTCCTCATTTTCCAATCTGCCTGCCTTTCAAGCTCGGTGGGCACTATTTAGAATGCTGATGACAAACAAAAATGAGTTTTCTACGAGGAAAAACCATCATAAAGTTGAGTTCTAAAACACGAAGGGGGAAAGCGCACTACATGTCGTCCATTCAGACAGACAACGAGGGCAATTTTCAATCAAAAGAGCGTCTCCAAACAAAACACCCATAATGAAACGCTTATGAATGACAGAGCTGAATCTGTACACACACACACACTACACACACCACACACACACACACTACACACACACACTACACATACAGTGCAATATAATGATCTTTTTCAGCTATAATTATTATTATTATTATTATTATTATTATAGTTGGGAGGATAAGGAGAGGTTCATTTATTCACACACTCCGAGCTGTACGTGTTTTTCAGCATCGCTTGTGGAAGAAATAGAGAAACCAGAGAAAACATTGATTCCATTGTGGCTGGAACATGTCATTATTTGAGTCAGCCTTGGGATGGAGAGGGCCTGAGATCAGAACAATGAGGAGAGGCCGAGGTAATGAAGGAGCCTTGAATCTCACCTCATAAAGCGGCCTAATGGATGCACGGATGACCTCAATCACAAACCTCGCTTTTATCCTTTCCAAGCTGTAGATGGCAGAATTATGTTAAAATAAGTTGATCAGATTGGCTCTTCACAAAAGCCTGTATTTTCCTCCAACACACACCAACACACACACACACACACACACACACACACACACACAATAATGATACAGCAGCCAAAATGCCTAGGAGAGAGAAAAAGAGAGAAAGATTTAGACCCCCCCCACCCCCCCACCCCCCCAAACACCCTCTGTATGATCTCCAGCCCCATCCGATGCTTTGCCACGGCCCTGTACTTGGCAATAAATTGCTTTGGTAATCAGCTTTTTGAAAAGCTTATTTACTGCTTGTTTTTTTTTGTTTATTGTGCTCCTCCGAATGAAATATAAAATTGGATTTCATTAGATGTGCAATTTTCTCTTTCTCATAAAGAAAGCACAAAGAGAGAGAGAGCGAGAGTGATAGAGTGAGAGAGAGTGAGAGAGCGAGAGAGAGAGAGAGAGAGAGAGAGACAGAGAGAGAGAGAGAGAAAATCACCTTGTTGGCTATAGAGAGTGGATTCGGGGTGCAGTGTATATATTACTGCTGATTGAGTTTCTCTCCAGGCTGATGCAGTCCTCTCCTGCTCTAACTACTGATAGAATCCTGAGTGCAACGTGAGCTCCGCTGTGAAAGGAAGGCCTCTTGCGAGACATTACACCCCCTTATCCGATAATACGCTCTGCGGAAAATCACGTCTGTGACGTCAGACCCACCTGATCCTGGTCCCGGATCAGACATCACATTCACTAACAGGAAAAACTTTCCTGGTTTTCTGACCCCAAACCTGCGGCGTAACTCCGTCCATATGGAGCTAGCATTCTGAGCTATTATGAAGATGGCGTATGATTGCGTGTTTGCGTTTCGACTGAGAGCGCCGCTCTGACACAACAATCATTTAACTGCAGATTTATTAATGCACAAACAATGTACTCCATCACCCCGGGCTCCATCACTCCAACAGCTCCTCCTTCGGTTTCTGACGTTTCAGTCAATACGTGTGTCAATGAACAACACAAACTCTCCCATGCTGAGGGATGACACACACACACACACACACACACACACACACACACACACACACACACACACACACACTAACCAGATGAACAAACTTTAAATGACTTCCACCACACAAAACAAACAGACAGTGGACTCCAAGTCCAGATGAAGAACCTCCAGGGCCCGCGTGTGTGACGGAATTGCTCCGCGGTGAATACGGATATAATCCCGCTGTCTGCTGTCGTTAGGGATCTAAATCTACATCCAGGTTTCTCTAAAGCTGTGTTGTGACGAGGTCTATTGTTAAAAGCTCTGTGTAAATAACACTGAAGTGAACAGAGGTTCTAGACTGCATTCGACAGAGCTCTCGACAGTGACCTGGCTGATTCCAGAGCATGATGAATCAATTTACTGGAAGCAGAACATTTATTAGGAGAGTAATGGTGGAATCGGAGACATCTCAGAGGACGTTTCTTTGCCTGCCAAACCGACTTCCCTCATTAAGAACGAACACCAGTGGCTGTAGGTTTCTGACTCGAGGAACCTCGAGTTGCTCCAACAGCTGTCTCTCGACCCGGTGCTGATGCCACGTTCCTACATCCAGTCCTGCTTTAGTTCTTCTCTCGTTGATGCCCACTGGTGTCCTCTGCTGCAGGATCTCAACAGATCCCAGAACATTACTGGGTCCCATCTACCAGCTTCTGAGGATGTCTATTAAACACACAGTCTCTGTCCGACCTCAGTCGCAGTGGCACTAAATCACACCACATCACGTGTTTAACGCTGCTGAACGCGACTCACACCCAAAGAATTCTTATGATGCGAGATTCTTGCGTAAGAAAGCAAAACTGGATTGAAAATTCCACAGCCGACTTCAGCATGAGTAACGTTATCCAAGTCAGACTGGAAGTGAGATGTGAGAAGTCAGTGAAGAGGACAGGGACAGAACATTTACAGGCTACACAATGCCTCAATAACAGCTAGTGCGTACAGTTCTGTTTACCTGTATAAACACACCTGGTCCTTCTAGCACAAACAACAAAATTCAGTGTTGTTCAATCTATCAGGTTTTCAGGTGGTGAACACTAACGTAGCCTGAAATCCAAATGAGATCTCTGTAGAATTGACACACTTTCCACTAGCAGGTACAACATGCTTCATATATGATTAATTAATGGAGGCAGGCTGCCATCTGCGTTTAAACCGATTAAAAGTGAGATGCACCTTTTGATGTGAACCTTTAGGGAACAAGCAGCATCTTTGTATTTTGAGCTTGATTAAGCACGATGCTCAGGAAACTTCTCCAGTTGAAAGTTTCTTTAATTTGTTTCTGAGAAGAGGCATAGAGGCATCTGAGGCATTTTATAAATCCTGTCCATGTCTACCTGGCATGCTGGATTCTTCTTCTAAGTGAATGTTCCACTCAGGACCAGGGCCATTCGCCAGCTCGTTTCATTTTTGCGCCCTCCCTTGTGCCACGAGATAAAAAATTGATTCCAGTAAATTCTCACCTGAGATCCATCACAGCGAAAAGGCTTTTAAAGGTCACACATGTAATAAGTTCCGATGGTCTCAGTCACTCAGATAATGGGCCTTTAGTCTACTGTGCAGTGCCGCTATAGAGAAATAATGGAGTAATCTGTGGACCATTCAATTCAATAGAGGCCCGAGCTGCAACGCCGGCCGGATCCCCAGGATGTTGGGCATGTGCTGAGGAGAGAGCATGACTGATGGAGGAAGAGCTCATCTCCTCTTTCTGCCATCCTTACTGCATGCACCTCAATATCTGACATTTTAAATGGCTTTGTACGGGCTTCAATCCTAGAACTGCAAAAGATTAGCAAAAAATTAGGAAAAGGGCAAAGAAGGAATGCTAATAAGGAGCTGTGAAGCTGAGTCTGTCCTTGCTGCAAATTAATAAGGTTCTCATTAGACACCCAGTATGGTCACTAACCAAATTCATAATTGTATGGAAATTACACTGTGATTGCTTTAAAATAAAACGATTGTGCAATGATATGTTCCATTTTAGGTTAATTATGAGAAATGAGCTCTTCGTCTGTCTTGTACAGGTCTCTTATTGAAAGGTTAGACCCTGAATCCACGGTTGTGAACACACCGAGCATCCAAATGGCATTTTTAATAACACTGTCATAATTCAGTCAGCTCTGACACAGCCCATGTGTTCTAAAGATGAACCTCAGAAGAACAAAGATCTCCTCCTTCTCCTCAACATCAATTTCCAGCGACTACATCTCAGAGACCGGACGCTCGCTGACAAGACTCGGCCCTTCAGATTTATGGAATTTAATACCGTGGAAAGGAAAATGTTGGAGATGTATAATTTATGTTTGATTCACTGAGCAGGCGTTCTCCCGAGCTTCGGTTATCAACTTATGAAAATGTGCAGAATGCAGGAACGGACAACGGTGAACAAGGAAAAGAAAAATGTGCAACCAGTTGGGAATAGAGCGCAGCTTTTACACGTTCATACTTCAGACGTTAACACTCAGTGGCTGTGACTATTTTTTTTTTTTTTTTGCCAATTTTAACATCTAGTCTTATTGTTTGAAAGCTGTGGGCCTGCTGTTTATTGTTCAACCAAATTCAGCCTTGAAAATCAAACCGCAAATAAATCCATGTCATTTGTATTTGTGGAGCGACTGCAAACCGCTGAACTGTGAAGATACACTTGAATTTACAATCATGATTTTGTTCCTGTTAAGTCTTTGATCTCTGTGACAAGACACAGTTTAAATAAAGTATGTCTCAAAGTATGACCAATAATTACTAAATTATTCAACAATATCTAAAGTATGTTATAAAGTTATTCAACAATATAAAGTATGTCTCAAAGTATGACCAATAATTACTAAATTATTCAACAATATCTAAGACACAATAGACAGTCCAGACACCATCACAGACCTTTAAAGGTTAAAATGGCACTTTGAGTATGGACGCAGTTATATTCACATCAAGCACAGCATTCATTCATCTTCAGTACGCTGTTTATCAGGGTGAAGGTGGAGGTGGAGTCTATCTCTATCTCTCTATCACTCTGGACCATGTTTACATGAACACTGCTGAGGCATACAAGCCCATTCCACTCCCCCATGTGGGTCAGTCTGATCACCTCTCTTTGGTCATACTACCCAAGTACATGCCACTCATCAACCATGTGAAACCATCAGTGAGGAGCGTGAAGGTGGGCCGGAGGGGACGGTCTCCTCACTACAACACCAGTTTCAAGAAACTGACTGGAGTACGTTTGCCCCACAGGCCACCGTGTGCTCGCACACAGATCTGAACACTTACACATCAACAGAGATGTCATCTCCACTGCTCTTAATTCACCACCACGTACATGAGTATGCTGTCTGTACACTTTAGCTCTGCATTTAACACCGTCATCTCCACCAAACTGATCACCAAGCTCAATGACCTGGGCATTATCAACTCCATATGCAGTCAGATTCTGGACTTCCTAACCAATAGACCTCAGTCTGTTAGGTTGGGCAATCACATGTCCTCTACCCTCATCTGGAATGCTGGTGACCCACAGGGTTGTGTGCTGAATCCATTGCTTTACTCCCTGTTTACCCATGACTGCGTGCCTCTGCATAACTCCAACATCATCAAGTATGCAGATGATACCACAGTGGTAGGTCACATCAACAACAATGATGAATCTGCCTACAGGGAGGAGATCCAAAGTCTAGCAACATGGCGTTCTGCCAACAACCTCACCCTCAACACTGAGAAGACCAATGAGCTCATTGTGGACTTCCAGAAATCTAAAAGCAGCAGACACTCTCCCATCTACATCAGTGGGACTGAAGTAGAGCATATCTCCAGTTTCAAGTTCCTGGGTGTCCACATCTCTGAGGATCTGTCCTGGCACCATTATACTTCAATTCCAGTTAGAAGGGCGCAACAGCATCTTTACGACTGAAGAAAGTTCATCTGTCTCCCCAGATCTTATCAAGTTTCAATCGCTGTTTCACCACTGAAAGCATCCTGACCAGCTCCATCACAGTGTGGTATGGCAGCTCCACAGGGTCCAAAAAAGCCCTGCAAAGGATGGTGAAAACCGCCCAACACATCACTGGTGCTCAACCTGAAGCCATTGAACATCATTTACATTTACATTTATTTACGCCCTCATCCAGAGCGACTTACAGAAGTGCTTAGAAGTCTCAATCAACACATCCGGATTCTGGTTCGCTGGGTCACAGAGTAAGAACATCAGCAATCTAAAAACTCTGTTGGGGAGGTAATATAGTAATAAAAGCACACAGACAACACCATTTCTTTTTAGTTAAAGTGCTAATTTGAGTACTTCAGAAAGAGGTAGGTCTTTAGGTGTTATTTGAAGACTGCCAGGGACTCAGCTGTTCAGACATTTAGGGGAAGTTCATTCCACCACCTATGTGCCAGAACAAAGAAGAGTATTGATGTATGCCTTCCTTGTACCCTGAGAGATGGTGGGACCAGTCAAGCAGTGCTAATGTGGAGGGAGCGTGGGGCAGTACAGGGTGTGATAAGTGCTGTTTTTGGCTTTGTAGGCAAGCGTCAGTGTTTTAAATCTGATGCAGCAGCTACAGGAAGCTAGTGGAAGGACCGAAGAAACGGGGAACTTCTTCACACAGTCATCTTTACCACAGGAGATGTAACATCATCAGGGACTCCATCCATCCCAGTCACAAACTGTTCCTTCCTTCCAGGAGGAGATCCAGGAATGTTCATACCAGAACCAGCAGGCTCAGGGCCAGCTTCTTCCACAGAGACAGTACTGTATCTCTAAATAAAAACTCTGTTAATCTGTATAATGGAAAACATCCAGCTCTGTAAGAGAGTCTCGACTGTAATCCTCATTACAATGCCTCAGTTATAATTATCGTATTTTCAGTATATTATGTACAAGCCCAATTCCAAAAAAGTTGGGACAGTGGGAAAATGAAAAAAAAAATAAAGAGTCATTTGAAAATTCAGTTCACGCTGTACTTTACTGAAAACACATTATTAACACATTATTTGATGTTTCACATTGTGAATTTTATTTATTTTTGATATTTAATAATAATACTTATTAAGTGTTTGGACGCTGAGTGAAGACACCAGTTGGTTAAGTTTAACAAGCGGAATTTCCCCCTTCATCCATTATGCATTTCTTCAGCTGAGTGACTGTACAGGGCCTTCATCGCCTTATTTTGTCCTTCATAATGCACCACACGTTCTCAATGGGAGAAAGGTCAGGACTGCAGCAGGCCATGCTCGCACCCGCTCTCTCTGCTCACGCAACCATGCGCTTGTAATCCGGGCAGAATGTGGTTTGGAGTTGTCCTGCTCTGGATGGCAGAATATGTTGCATGCTACCCATGCCATGTGCACTGACACGCCCCCATACCATGGGCACTGACACACCCCCATACCATGGGCACTGACACACCCCCATACCAGGACAGTTGCTAGCTTTTGGACCTGACGCTGATAACAGCTCACACGGTCCTTTTCCTCTTTGGCCCGGAGAACATGACGGCTCTTTTCTCCAAAATCTTTTTGAAACGTCGACTTGTCAGACCACAAAACATGATTCCACTGTGCTACTGCCCATCTCAGATGAGACCGAGACCAGAGAAGTGGGCGGAGCTTCTGGACAGTGTTGATGTACGGCTTCTGCTTTGCATAGTAAAGCCTTAACTTGCATCTGTGGATGCAGCGGCGAATGGTGTCGACTGACAAAGGTTTACTAAAGTATTCCTGAGCCCATGTCAGGATCTCCATTACAGACTCATGAGGGTTTTTAAGACAGTGACGTCTGAGGGATCGGAGATCACGCGCTTTCAGAAGTGGTTTTCGGCCTCGCCCTTTACGTACTGAGATTTGATCGGATTCTCTGAATCTTTTAATTATTATCGTGCGCTGTAGAAGCTGAAATGCCCAAAATCCTACCGAGTTGTCTTTGAGGAATGTTCTTCTCAAGGTTTTGGATTACTCTCTGATGTATCTGTTAGCAGATGGGCGAGCCTCGACCTATCCTTGCTCTTGAAGGACTAGGCGTTTTCTGGAGGCTCCTTATATACTATGATTAGACGATTGCCTCACCTGTTTCACATCACCTTCTTATTTCAACTTCTCACATCGCTATTAGTCCTAAATTCCCCCTGTCCCAACTTTTTTGGAATGTGTTGCATGCATCAATTTCAAAATAAACATTTATCTTCAAAAAACTATGCAGTTGATTACATAAAACACCAAATACCTTGTCTTTATATACAAGTCAAAGTACATTTACAAATCACTCCTCTTTGTTTTTATTAGTATTTTCCATACTGTCCCAACTTTTTCAGAATTGGGGTTGTAACATTTAGTTCAACAGGTACAGAGGTTAGCATTGCTTCTTCCCAGCTCCAGGGTTCCCGGCTTAATCCTGAGCCTGGGTAACTGTCTGCCAGCAGGTGGACAGGTGCTCTACAGTGCCTCTGAGTGTGAATGTCCGTGTCGTATCCTGTAATGAACTGGTGTTCCATCCAGGACGTATTCCCACCTCACACCCGGTGGTCACGGGATAGACTCCGGATCCAACATGCTCCTGACCGGGATAAAGCACTTCCTGAAAATAAATAAAGCCATGTCCAGTATAATCTCTGGACAGATCTCACCATACTGGGTGTTAAAGTTATGTATCGAGGAGAAAAGCAGGATGCAGATTGTAACTGAGTGTTCAGAAAGATCACCTTTCTAACGCAGGTGTGTGGTGATTGTTGAATCCTATTTGACTGCTGGGTAAAAAGTGTCTCTTTCAGTATCGTGCGTCCCCTCTGACACACAGCTTGCCAAAACAATTCCACCACTTTTGTTGCTTGGTCTCCAAACCCCTGCTAACCGAGCTCGGGATTCAGTAGTCCCTCTTTGACACGTTAAATACGTGCTCCTCCTGCAAGCTGGGGCAATTACGACTGCATCTACTGACCCCTCCTTCACGGGATCTCACATGACTAGCAGATGCATCGCTCTCCGAACCTCCCTCCTTCCTTCTTTACTAAGAACTCTGACAAACTGTCAAGAAGCCAGCAGCTTGCTCCATGGAAATGAAGCAATTAAAATAATGCCACATTACAGTTCCCATTGAAGCCTGGCATCTGTTTTCAAGCTCAGAGCTACACGCACGTGCACAGCGTTGTTGAGCTCGCGTGAATAATGAACGCTGTTCTTTCAGAGATTAAACTGAAAAACATACCAAAAATCTCCTGGAAATGTGCTGTTAAGTGCGAAATGAACTGCAGTTGAGTCAGACAGATGAGTTATACATGATGCAATATCTACAGAGGGTTTTTTTTTTATTTCATAAAGTCATCCAGACTTTTCTATATTTCATTTCACTCAGAGGGTTTTTTTAATTACATAATAAGTCTCAACTTGGATGACATCTTAATTTCTGCCAAAAAAAAAAATGCCATATAGACTAAACAAAAAAAGCCCAAAACAAACAAAAAAAAATTAAAACACATAACCCTGCAGAAAATTGCTTTCTGTAAGCAGCCTGAACAGGCCTGATGCATTGTGGGCTCCTCTCTGTGGGAGATATATGAACCCGTGTGGCTGTGGGCGCCGAAACTTTCCAACCTTTCTGGTGACAGGTTTTATAAGCCTAATGCAGTTTGTGATGTATAGCATAATAACCCACTGTATGACTGTAGGGCCTTGCTCTTAATATCGAGTGGCTTGTGTATCAGGCAAAATTATTGTAATGAGACCCAATTTCCATACAACAGCAAAATGAGTTCATTATTCTGCGTTATATCGGTGGAGTAGCCCGAGCAGAAACGGATGATTCTCTTTGGGAGGAATTGGATTCTGGACATAAATAGAATTAGGTAAAGTTGCAGATAGGAAGAAAAAATAATAATGCAATAATAATTATATTGCAGTTATCAGAAGGTTATCATCGCTCGACGATTCTTTATTTAATCTTTCCAGCAGATGCGCGCATGTCTTATCTAAATTTACTGATTATGCGAATGGCTCCTGGTCAGGTGTGGTTTAAATTGATTCATTAGAATTACAGGATAAAAGAAGTGGGGGAAATTTCAATCTTTCATCATTTATCAAAACATCAAAATATAGCGTGACGTCTGAATTATTGTAAGTGCTGTTTTTTTTTCTCCAGCTAAAAGCGCCACCTAGTCACGGATAAACATGTCCCCGATAATGGTACGGTTACGACTTCACCGCTCGAACACTGCGGTGGAAACGCGACTGGAGATCCCAGAGAGCGGCCTGCGTCGCTGTTGTTTATCTTTTCCCTTCCCAATTGCGTTTATTCCTTTCAAGGTAACCTTTCTTAGCATGGCAGCTTCTCCAGTACTCGCAGCACTCACATTCACGCTGCCCATTGAGAGTTCTGCTCCATTGTGTCCTCTTCATCAGGTGATTATACTATCTATCAGCTGCAGCTGTCACTACTCATTTAAAGCCTGCGCAGGCCCTCGCAGTGACGCAGCCGACTGTAACCTCGCTGATTACTGTTTTGTAATCCAACACCTCACCCCGTGTGTGTGTGTGTGTGTGTGTGTGTGTGTGTGTGTGTGTGTGAGTGTGTGTGAGAGAGAGAGAGAGAGAGAGAGAGAGATGGAAATCAGAGGCCTTTTAAAAATGAAATGTGCATGTCTCCACTCATGACTATGGGCAGAGAAAAATCCTAATTACTAACACATTGCCATAAAAAAATCCACTTTTGTTGTTGTGGGAAAAAGGAAAAAAGAACCACAAGAGAACAGAAGAAGAAAAAGCAAAATTTCTGTTCCTTGTTTGCCAAGGATGCTTGCAGCTACAAAGATTCAATTATACAAAGTGCAAAAAATAATTAGAAAAAATAATAGCACTTGAAAAAAAAAAAAAAAAGATATAATAGTCCCCTCCAGAAATTGCATAGAACAATAAATCTGTTAATTAGCTCATTAATATTCAATTGGGGTCAGTGGACTTAATGGAACCTTTTTCACGGGTTGAGGAAATGTTTAACACCGGCTTTTTCCTCCACCGACGCTGATTATCGAGCACGCACAGACCAGGCTTATCAGCGCTCCAGATGGTGGAGAACAATGCCACGCCATTATCGCCTGGCTGCAGTGTGTGTGTGCGGTGTAACCGGTGTGTGTCTGAGACGCTGAAGTACACACACCAAGGCATTTAGTGTAATTGATATGTGGAATATATCGTTTTGTTTAGGCCATTTGTTTGCTCTTGCTCGTATTTCAAGTTGAAGACGAAGGGAGACGAAGCGAAGGCTGATTCCGAGCGCCGCTGTTTTAAGGAGATTCACAGCTGAGACATCAAAATCTCTCAAAAACTCTACAGTGCGTTTAGCAGCCAGACAGTCAAGTTTTCATTTTATTATTTGTCTCTCTGTCGGACCTGCTCACTGCAGCCTTCCGCAAACGAGGATTCATTTAACATGTGTTCAACATGTCCAGTGCAGAAGGAGCTCCTCAGCTCCAGTTATAAAGAGCATGAGGAGCTGAGAGCCAGCCAATCAAATTCCAGATGAGCCAACCATTCAGCCAATCAAATTCCAGATGAAAATCAAAAGGTCAGGGTATAATAATACATCAGCTCTGATGTGAAGGAGATTCAGAGGACGGTCTAAGAGTAGAGTATGACTGAAATCTCCTCATGTCGCAAATACTTGTGAGGGGCGTGGCTTCAACAAAACAGCAACTACAGTTTTTTGGAGAGTTATGGGTTCCAAACTTTCCAAAAAGGTTCTGCTTGGAAAAGGAAACACAATGTTGTTCTGAACCGGTTCTATATAGACACTTAAGGGTTCCTCAAGGGACACAAAGTGAGAAAGCACTAAAAACGAGAGGACGGAAATGCAGGAATCAATCATTCACAGGTCATTCTGTAAAAATGAGGTCTTTTATAGTTCATATTTATTTAACAATCTTCAGTAAGCGCTGGATCCCTGTCAGAGTGGTGCTGGATCTGGAGTCGTTCCCGGGAACACTGGGGGTGAGGTGGGAATACACCCTGGATGGAATGCCAGGACGCTGCAGGATTCCATTCACACACATTCTCACATCGGGGCAGTCGAGCTTCATTAACCCATATATCAGAATATTTTGGGGAAGGGGGAACGAATCCGGAGAATCAGGAGGAACCCCACATAGACGTAGAACATGTGGAACTCCACACGGACGGTAACCCGAGCTCAGAATCGGACGTAGAACTGTGCGACGGGAACGCTAGCATCTGTACCACCGCACTACCCATGTACATCCTACATACACTCTCAAGAAAAGGAACTCTTATAAGTTCTGGAGAACCCTTACAGGTTCCACATAGAAGAAAGTTCAAAACTAGGAACTAAGAACCCTTTCTATACAAAAAAAAAAAAAAAAAAAAAAACACATTATGAAGTACACTTAAAGAACTTTCACCTTACAAAGAAGAGGAAAAATTATTTGATGCAATGTGAAATCTAATACACTGACTTTTTTTCTTTTCTTTTTTCTTTTCCTAGATGAATTAACAGGAGGAAATAATTGGGCTAATTGGGATCATTGTCACCGTTTCTGCCCTCTAACCACAGTGTGATAGCGCCACTATTCTCAAATGGTTGGTGTTTTATTTGGAAAGGTGAACTGACAGCCTATTAAAAAGAAATCAGAATAAAACCACGATTGATTAGTTCCCGTCTTTAGGATGTGGACCGAGGGGCTGTTTCACTGCGGTGTGTAATAAATTTAAGTAAAACTACAGTAAAATAAATACACTTCCCCGTCATGTGTGTGTTTACGTCTCAAAATGAGATGTTTATATCCTTAAACATGTGTACAGTACTCCGCCTGGGTCGAACCCCGGGAATCAGATCAAACGTTTTAATTCATAAACCAACCTGAAGACACTGGACTTCAGAGATTCCTGTGAAACTCAGATATTTCTGCAGCGTGGTCTGCTATAGAAGAGACACCAAAAATATCAGGAGCATCTGAAAACACTGAAGAAAAATGAGCTATTTTTAAACCATAACAAAAATATGGGTTTTTTTCCTACGAAGCTATTCTGTGCAATTTATTGCCTGCTACAAGATATCGTTTTACCATGAAGACAAAAAAGAATAAACGCTGTTTTTTTTTAAAGAAAGAGATGGATAAATAAATAAATGTTCTGTGTGTCTCCTTCCTCAGATTATTGTTGTGATGATAAAGTTCTCTGTGAGATCAGACATCACGATCATTTCCCATTACACCTGCCTTTATATCTTCTAAAATATCTCCAAAGTAAACATTATTCTTGAGAGGAAGCATCTCCGCACGTCAGAAAGGGTCTCGGCTTTTCCTGCATGAAAATCTCAGAGCATAAAAGCGTCTTGGCTCTGTGCTCGAAGGTAAGATGTTATGGATTTTTTGCCAAGATAAAAACAGGAGCGTTTTCTTCTAAACATTCTTGTTTATTGACACCGTTCACTGCGCGACAGAAGATTATTTCAAACTGAATTATCTTTTTTTTGGCCGCTTGTAAAAATTCAATCTTTCCATGCTTTATCGAGACGGAGAGCATCTCGGTTATGTGGAAGGGCGAGGGACTTAGAGGAGATTTCTGTTCGACCTCGCGCTCAGGCAGCTTAGTGAAATGAAATAAGAAAAACAACGACGGGGAGCCGTTTGGCACCGCAGTGACCAGTGAAGTCACCGCCGCTGTGCTGGAATTGAAATGGGCTGCTACAGCTTCAGAAATGAGATATGGGAGAAACAGATCGGTCTCAGACTCCATGTGTTTATTCTTCAGTTCACCACCAGAGAACAGCTGCGAAGAGCATATTTATACAGCAGATTCACAGCAGCCAGGAAAAACAGCGTTTAATACTGTAGCAGAACCATCGGAAAAAAGAAATCAAGTCTTTTCAGGTAGCAGTGATGATGATGCACAGATCCATCATTAACTAACAAGTTACACTCTTAGATGATTAGGAGTTCTTCCTATCAGAAACGGTTCCAAGCAGAACCTAAGAACGCGTCATTAGCCGATGAAGCTTTAATGATCCTCAAGGTTTTTACTAAAGCATTGTTTCGGATTTATTACACCGCAATTGTGTGGTTTGTGATTGGTCAGAAGGTGTTGAGTAGTTTTCTCTAACAGCAGCTCTGACAGTAGCGCAGCTTCACATCACAGCTTTATATTCAGTTAATGCGCTCGTTCTAATACGCTATCGTTTCTATAGCAACAGCTCATTCACGGGGACGGGTACAGCGGACGCTCCACATAGCTAATAATAATAAACCTGCCTTTATAAATCTTTATCTTTGTATATACAATTGCAATCAAAATTATTCAACTCCTATTGCAAATCAGGTTTATTGTCAAAATCTACAGACTTTCAGCTGTTTGTGAGGAACAAATCGAGCAAAAGCAACTGAAATAGTTCAACACAACAAAAGCTTCGAATGGTTTCCGAAATTCTTCTGAAAATGCAACTTATAATGATTTCTCCAGTCTCAAAATTATTCACCCCCTTCATGGCGAGCATCTTTAGTACTTAGTGGGGCGGCTGTGTCTCAGGTGGTAGAGCGGGGTGTCCACTAATCATAGTGTTGGCGGTTCGATTCCCGGATCACGTGACTCCACATGCCGAAGTGTCCTTGGGCAAGACACTGAACCCCAAGTTGCTCCGATGGCAAGTTAGTGCCTTGCATGACAGCTCTGCTAAAATTGGTGTGTGTGTGTGTGTGTGTGTGTGTGTGAGTGAGAGAGAGAGAGAATGGGTGAATGAGACACAGTGTAAAGCGTTTTGGAGAAAAGCGCTATATAAGTTATTACCTGCTACAGACGAGATCTAGATTTTTGCAGCGCTCCTGAGGAATCTTCTCCGTTCCTCATGAGCAATGGCCTCCAGGTCAGTAATATTCTTGGCTTTGCGTGCTGCAACCGCCTTCTTCAAATCCCACCAGAGATTTTCTGTAAGTCAGGTGACTGTGACGGCCCTGTAAAATCTTCCAGGACCTCTTCTGCAACCAAGCCTTGGTGGAATGTGAGGTACGCTTGGGATCATTGTCCTGTTGGAAGGTCTGATGACGACCAAGCTTCAGCTTCCTCACAGACGGTGTGATGTTTTCTCCTGGGATTTCCTGATACTTCACCGAATCCATCTCTCCTTCCACACACTGCAGGTTTCCAGTGCCAGAGGATGTAAAGCAGCCCCAGAGCATCACCGAGCCTCCACCATGCTCGACTGTGGACAGAGTGTTCTTTCTTCATTCTTCTTCCTCTGGACATACCGCTGATCCATCGTGCTGAAAAGTTCCAGTTTTGTTTCATCGCTCCACAGAACAGAATCCCAAAACTTCTGTGGATTATTTATATGATTCTGAGCGAATTTTCTTGTGCTTTTGGGTCAGTAGCGGTGAACATCTTGGAGTTCTGGCATGGGAACCTTCTGCGTTTAGTACGCTCCTTACTGCGCTCACTGAAACCTCAGCGCCTGTTACACCAGGTCTCGCTGCAGGTCTTTTACAGTCACTCGAGGGTTTTTCACATCCTGCCTTCTCACAAATCTGCTTGCAGCCGTCGATAGCTTCCTTTTTCTGCCCCGTCCAGGTATTTCATACATTTTCTACCCCTGGCCAGTTCAGGTGTTTCATGTGTTCCAGCTCAACCACACCTGCTGCAGCTAATGAAGCTCTTGATTAGTTTATATCAGGTGTGCTTGAGACAACACCTGTTCTGAATATTTGTGCTGTTGTGAGGGATTCTATTCAGGGGGGTGAATAATTGAGACTGGAGAAATCATTATAAGTTGCATTTTCAGTTGAATTTGGGGAAACCGCTTGAAGCGTTCGTCGTGTTGAACTATTTCACTCGCCTTTGTTTGATTTGTTCCTCGTTACAGCTGAAAGCTCATTTTGATTGCACCTGTAACAGTTGTCATGAACACATGCCTTGAGGAAACTGGATGTGGAGGTTAAAGCTCAGACACACACCTCAGTTAAGAGCTGTTTTAAGCTTTGGTGTATAAAGAGGACAGCTGATGTGGAAAATGGGATGAAAATTTTTAAAAGTTTTTTTTTAATAGGGACAGTGACGAGGGCCTTGTGGACGATCCTTTCAGCATCGTCCCGTCATTTCAGGGTTTAATGTCATTGTCAAGGCTAAGACCCATGAACATGATTATACCACACGTCTAAACCTGTTAAGATACCTTCACATCCTCGTCACGTCCCTCACCGAACACAGGGCTTCCACCATCACCTGACTGCTCCATGCAGAGGTTTAATCCGACAGGCTCTGAACACCCCAACATAATGGAAATAAAGCCATTATTCAGCCTGTCACACCCTCTCCTCTTCACCTCTGCCCTGTTCACTCTGCTTAAACCGTCGCTACACATCAAACACCACTCAGGATGTGGGCGGAGTCCTGTTATAAACAGTCGTTCCTTCACCAACCGAGAAACCGCAAAGAAGTGTAAACTCCTCTGTCCTGAAGATGTTGGAAAGCTTACAGCTACAGAGACTCCTTCCACGACGTTAAAGGAACTTACAGAAAAGACAGCACATTATTGATCAATTAGACACGTATTTGTTATTAATACATTTATATGGAGCGCTCCAGGTGTCTGTGAATGAGCTGTTGCTATAGAAACACGAATATAAACCTGGGGTTTGCAGCTGCATTACTGTCATGGACGTTTGTTTGTTGAATCTGCGTACACATTAATGATCATTATCTTTTAAACTGATTGTTTAATAAACTTTTCTCACCTATACTTCTGTTTGTTCCAGAAAGATTAAGCTGTGCTAACTGAGGAACAGAAGCGGTGAGGAGAGGGGGAATATCACCGCTTTAAAAAAAACGCAGAAGCGTGTTTACAAGCGCAAAAACAAGCACATTACATTCAAACAATAGAAAATCAGCTTTATTGCCGCTCTCAACCCTCAGGGGCAACGAGCTTCATGTTCAAAGATTATCAGTTAATCCAACATGTGCAGGAGAGAGACAGACACACAGACCGACAGACAGACAGACAGACAGACAGAAAGAAAACGGGGGTTTTGCATGTGTAAACGTTTCAAACCCATTAAACTGGAGACAACATTTTCGATGGAGAGCATGCGCTCGTATTAATTGTAAAGGCCATTATTTGGTGTCCATGAGGCTGAATCAGCTTAGCCACTCCAGTCGCCCATTTGCATACAAAATGCTTTATTTTGGCAATCAATGAAAGTGCTCCACTGTACGTGCAGCTTATCACACGCTCGCAGAGAACGGATTCCTTCGCCATCTCGTTAAATTCTGTTGATGCAGAACAATTTGAAACATGGCACGGGCCGCAATGACATTTAAAAAGATGCCTCGGCTTAATTATATTTCGCAAACATTTGGCTTGTTTGTCCTCGGGGATAAAGTGCCTCCACTACAAAGTTAACTTGTTAATAATTCACAGAAGAAGCATCTCTCTCTCTCTCTCTCTCTCTCTCTCTCTCTCTGTGTCTCTCTGTCTCTCTCTCTCTATCTGTGTGTCTCTCTATCTGTGTCTCTCTCTCTCTCTCTCTCTCTCTCTATCTGTGTCTCTCTGTCTCTCTCTCTCTCTCTCTCTCTCTCTCTCTATCTGTGTCTCTCTCTCTCTCTCTCACTATCTGTGTCTCTCTGTCTCTCTCTCTCTCTCTCTATCTGTGTCTCTCTGTGTCTCTCTCTCTATCTGTGTGTCTCTCTATCTATGTCTCTCTCTCTATCTGTGTGTCTCTCTATCTGTGTCTCTCTCTCTATCTGTGTCTGTCTCTCTCTATCTGTGTCTCTCTCTGTCTCTCTCTATCTGTGTCTTTCTGTCTCTCTCTATATGTGTCTCTCTCTATCTGTGTCTCTCTATCTCTCTCTCTCTCTCTATCTGTGTCTCTGTCTCTCTCTATCTGTGTCTCTCTGTCTCTCTCTATCTGTGTCTCTCTCTCTATCTGTGTCTCTGTCTCTCTCTATCTGTGTCTCTCTCTATCTGTATCTCTGTCTCTCTCTATCTGTGTCTCTCTGTCTCTCTCTATCTGTGTCTCTCTGTCTCTATCTGTGTCTCTCTCTATCTGTGTCTCTGTCTCTCTCTATATATCTGTGTCTCTGTCTCTCTCTATCTGTGTCTCTCTGTATCTGTGTCTCTCTGTCTCTCTCTATCTGTGTCTCTCTCTGTCTCTCTCTCTCTCTCTATCTGTGTCTCTCTCTGTCTCTCTCTCTCTATATCTGTGTCTCTCTCTCTCTATCTGTGTCTCTCTGTCTCTCTCTATCTGTGTCTCTCTGTCTCTCTCTATCTGTGTCTCTCTCTGTCTTTCTCTATCTGTGTCTCTCTCTGTCTCTCTCTCTCTCTCTATCTGTGTCTCTCTCTGTCTCTCTCTCTCTATCTCTGTCTCTCTCTCTCTCTATCTGTGTCTCTCTGTCTCTCTCTATCTGTGTCTCTCTGTCTCTCTCTATCTGTGTCTCTCTGTCTCTCTCTATCTGTGTCTCTCTCTGTCTCTCTCTCTCTCTCTATCTGTGTCTCTCTCTGTCTCTCTCTCTCTATCTCTGTCTCTCTCTCTCTCTATCTGTGTCTCTCTGTCTCTCTCTATCTGTGTCTCTCTGTCTCTCTCTATCTGTGTCTCTCTGTCTCTCTCTATCTGTGTCTCTCTCTGTCTTTCTCTATCTGTGTCTCTCTCTGTCTCTCTCTATCTGTCTCTCTGTATCTGTGTCTCTGTGTCTCTCTCTCTGTCTGTGTCTCTCTGTCTCTCTGTGTGTCTCTCTCTGTGTCTCTCTATCTGTCTCTCTGTATCTGTGTCTCTCTGTGTCTCTGTCTCTCTTTCTCTCTCTCTATCTGTGTGTCTCTCTCTATCTGTGTCTCTCTCTGTCTCTCTCTATCTGTGTCTCTCTCTCTCTCTATCTGTGTGTCTCTCTATCTGTGTCTCTCTGTCTCTCTCTCTATCTGTGTCTCTGTCTCTCTCTATCT
>NC_030425.2:30355000-30392500 GCF_001660625.3 Ictalurus punctatus
GCGTCACAACATCGTCAATACAGTGTCACTACATCATTAATATATCATCACTAAAGCGTCATGGCATCATCATTACATCATCAATACATCACTATATTATCAATACAGCATCACTGCAGTGTCAATACAACGTCAAAACAGTGTCACAACATCGTCAGTAAAGGGTCACTACATCATCACTACACCATTAATATATCATGACTACAGCGTCATGGCATCATCATTACATCATCAATATATCGTCACTACAGCATCATTACACCATTTCATCATCACTACATCATTACTACATCATCACTACATAATTACTACATTATCACTATATCAATTTACCGTCACTACATCACTATATCACCACTACAGCGTCAATACATCATTACTACATCACTATATCACCACTACAGCGTCAATACATCATTACTACATCACTATATCACCACTACAGCGTCAATACATCATTACTACATCACTATATCACCACTACAGCGTTACTATATCATTACTACATCACTATATCACCACTACAGCTTCAATACATCATTACTACATCACTATATCACCACTACAGCGTCACTACATTATCACTACATTAATTTATCGTCACTACATCATTACTACATCACTATATCACCACTACAGCGTCAATACATCATTACTACATCACTATATCACCACTACAGCGTCAATACATCATTACTACATCACTATATCACCACTACAGCATCACTACATTATCACTACATTAATTTATCGTCACTACATCATTACTACATCACTATATCACCACTACAGCGTTATTACATCATTACTACATCGTCATTATATCGTCACTACAGCATAACTACATTATTATTACATTGTACCTACATCAATACATCTTCACTACACCATCACTATATCGTATCTACACCATCACTACATCGTTACTACAACGTTACTATTTCATAATTACATCATTGGAGTGTCATCATCTCTACATCGTTTTATTCTTTACGTTGACATTTTTATAACATTTTTCCTCAGATTCTGCTCAGTATAGAAATGCATCACTTCCTGTCAGATTTTCTTTCTCTGTGCACAAGTTGCTATTTTTTACACTTCTCCATTAGCAAGGCATATTTCCTCAGCAAATACAACATGATATGTTTTTAAGTTTCCATGAGAACCGAGAGCTTATTTTAACAGCGCTGTAATTACTATTCCCGAATACAGAAATAGCACTTTGGCCAATTTACAGTTGAGCTGACAAGACTAATAGGAAAATTAAAACCTGAAATGATATTTTCTATCTTCAAAAAAGCAGAGAAAAAGAAACTTGAAAGTCAGAGGAACAATAAATTAAATCCTTAATATCCTTGTATTGAAAAGTTTTAAAAACCAAGTTAAAAACTTCCACTAACTAAAAATAAATATATAAATATATAACTTGTCAAAAACAAAAAAAAACCTAACAGTAGATTCAGTTGGATACGCCTGTAGGTCCGCTGAAATCTCTACTAAAATAATGTTGTCCTGATAATCAGGCCATAAGCCACGTCTCTGGTGATGCTGCTTTCAGAGGATTTAGAGATTATAATTGGGAAAGTGGAGGGAAAAAACTGGGTTTATGCCAAAAAACATGATTTCTAACACACTGAGACCTGATGATGGTGGACTGGGGGAACTTCTGCAGAACATCTGTCTTCAAATGTAAAATATAAGCAATGTTAGCGGTCATTCTTTCCTTAAGTAGATCATTTCCCCAAAGGCAACTTCTCACATGCAGGCAAGGATTAATCACCTGCATTACTTTTCTTTTCTTTTCCATTTACTCTAGTTTTGCATGAGTGTCATATCACAAAATATTTTACATTAAATGATCGTTTACAAATTCTTTATCCTCAAAGTATTGAACGAGATTTGATCAAGTTTCGAATGTAGAGATGTGCAGCAGGTTACATGTATTTATTTTCTAACCTCAGCAGAACCAGGAGACACGAGCTTGTTGAAGATCCCAGAGATGCAAAAACACTGACAGCAGCGCCATCTGGTGGACACACACAGTCTCTGCAACCATTAATACACAAACAACATTTATTATTATTATTATTATTATTATTATTATTATTATTATAGAAATATATATGTTCTAATAATAACAATAACTTTACCTCATCACTCTTTGGCTGTAGATGATGGATTAATCCCAGAGTGGAGAGACATTATTACATGGTGACGTCACTGTTAATCTGGATTTAATCTCAGAACCCAGTCTTTCAGCTAAAATGTTGGTTTCAGGGATTCTGAGGATCACTTTGCTCTCTTGCCTCGTCCTCTCCGTGGCTCTGTTTTTGCCCAAACTGTTTTTATCTGCAGGGAAGGAGAAGGTGGTTCTTCAGTCAGAGGGTAAGGGCACTGAAAAAAAACCCAAATCCTAAATCCTAATTGCTTTCCCAGCTCCCATCTCCATGCACTTCATTCTTCCTCTTAAATTCTGCCTCACTGTGGGTCAGGTGGTAGTGCGGTTTGCCCACGAATCGTAGGGTTGGCGGTTTGATTCCCGGTCCACATGACTCCACATGCCGATGCCGAAGTGTCTTTGGGCAAGACACTGAACCCCAAGTTGCTCCCGATGGCAGGCTAACACCTTGCATGGTTTATCTGCTGCCACTGGTGTGTGTGTGAATGAGACATTGTAAAGCGCTTTGTAAAACTGTTAAGGTTAAAAAGCACCATATAAATGTAGATCATTTAGAATTAAATCTGGTTTTAACTGTATTATATTAACAGAATGAATGATTTTGCGCTACAACAGCTTTAAAACGAAGAGTTATAACACTTCAGAATGTGAAACAGAGATAATACTGACAGCAGCGCCGGTCCTGGACCATTCAGTGCCCAAGGAGAGACTGATCCTCAATAGGCAATAGATGTACACACAAAAGTAAACATAATATAACTATATAACTTATATATATGTGTGTGTGTGTGTGTGTGTGTGTGTGTGTAACATTTGCATATGTACACAGTAAAGATACCTCAGACATGTACTGGAAAATTTGGTCTGATTTTGAAGGATTTTTTTTCCCAGAAACAGATTTTATTTTGATTTTTAACTTTTTTTCCTCAAAAAAAAAAAAAAAGTTCCTGGAGAAACTATTTACAGATTTGTTTAAGATTTATTGTCATTTCTTGTTGCAGCTAAACTTCCAGATCAGTAATGAACACTGAAGAGGAATGAAACGGAGATGATCAGTTTTATAAGCTTTTAGTGCAAAAAGAAAACATTTCAGCCATGAACACAACTCTGTGCTCTGTGCTCTGTGCTCTGTGCGTGTGTGCGTTTCAGCAGTTGGTCCAGGAAGCCTTCCTGCTTTAAGATATGGCCATGGTGCATCTGCAGGAGATGATCAGTGGACACCTGGATCATTTTATACAAGAAGTCAGACCCCTCAGACCTTCTCCCCGACGAAGACTTCTCGGAAATCTTCACTCCTCGCTCAAATCACTCCGATTTATGGCTTCGGAATTTTCCTCTACATCGTCTACATCTTCTACAAAGTAAATAAAATCTAAATAAAACTGAAGATTTTGATAAGGAGGGTGCCTGAGCGACGTGCTCATCTGCAGAACGCTGATTTGATCATTGTTACGGTCTTTGTGAGTTTTATACGTGGCCTCTTTAAATTTGACTTTATTTCCTCGACAGCTTACACGTGAAGACCGAGCTACAAACCAAACTCCTGGATCCTCCACCGCGGTTCCCGAACACACAGCACAGGAAATGCGTAAGTTTAAGCAGGTGATCAAATGTGAAATACAGAATTTACTGAATCATCTATTCAAATCATTTGAGAAACTGCTTACCATCAATCTCACAACACATCAATTCCACAAAGTCGTGGCACCTTCCACAAAGGACAAACTGAACAACATTCTAGACACCCCACTGCACAGAACACACAACAGAGAGCTTAAATAGGAACGCTAATCAAGCAGAAACACAGAACAGGTGAGTGTGAGTAAGGGTCATGTGACTCATCCTGGTCATGTGACTCATCCTGGTCATGTGACTAGTCCAGGGTGGCCATGTGGCCAAAACCAGCACTAGCATGATACACGCCTTTTAAAATAAGAGTATTTTCTACAAGAAATTATAATAATACTTAATAAAGTAAACTATTAGGAGCATTTAATTGTGTACAATTTGATCAAACACGTCACTGTAATTAGAAAGTTTGGATAATTTTTTTTTAACATTTCAAAATATAAAACTTCATCATCTTATATTCAGGTCAATATGAAAATGTTGTGGAAAATCAGACTTTCTACAACCCTAAATAATATTTAAACTAACCACAGACGTTATTTTAATCCTTAAAAATTATTTTAGTTTCTAGAAACAGTGTTTTTGACCAAATACTCAGCTGTAAAACTCCTCATCATAAAACAGCTGCTCGGTGCACTCGCAGTGCTGTTTCCATTCTTACTTCTTCATTAACCTCCTGATGCTGTTGCTTTCGCACATGATGAGCTTGATTCAAATCTTCTTGCAGCCTCGAGGGACTTTTATTCTGTTGTTAAACCCGGATTATAAAAGCACGAGCAGCTCAGCAGCCTCTGATACCAATTATCTGCAGGTCTTTAGGATAAGAACGGAGCTCTGTTCAACAGATGCACGGACTGGAGAAGACGTGTTATTTTACATCACAGTGGTCTGTAGAACCGGAGTCTGGAGCCCAGAGTCACTGAGTTTCAGACGCTGGAGTCAGTTAAGACTCAGAGTCAGTACATTATTCCTGTAGGACCTCAGTACATCTGTACACACTTGTGTAACTGTTGATTCCAGCTGAAGACGAGATGGTTCATCTACAGACCAGATTACAACAGATGGAAGGACAGCGAGAGAGGAGAACATCAAAATCTGTCCAAAGTCTTGCAAGGTAAAGAAACGTTTCTCTGAAAACGAAAGGTTTATCTAAATTTCTCACCTGAGCGATCTCAGAGCTCACAGAGGTCCAGGACGAGGGAAGAGGGACGATGTGTGTATACTGTATATCTCAGGAGGTTGCTCTGATCTTCATGTATTTTCCTGGTCACAGGTGTCGTAACTACAGAAGTGGACGAGAGACGAGAAAACTCCAGCATCTGAGGAAGATCACACACATGTTGGTGGAGGGACGGCCGCTGGAAGACGTCACTCCTGAGGTGGAAGCTGAGGAAACCCCGTATTCTGCAGACTGGGAGGGTAAAACATCGCACACTGACCTGATCAAGCTTCTAATGCCATTCTGTCTCTGAAGGTATTCTGAATCCAGGATCAGTGAATAAAGTCTTCACAGCTCAACATGACTGAACTAGTATTGGCTTATAGACACATTGCCACTCATCTGAAGAGCTTCCTTTAC
This sequence comes from Ictalurus punctatus, assembly GCF_001660625.3. Taxonomy (NCBI): domain Eukaryota; kingdom Metazoa; phylum Chordata; class Actinopteri; order Siluriformes; family Ictaluridae; genus Ictalurus; species Ictalurus punctatus. Next base: position 30,360,388 of record NC_030425.2, read on the forward strand.
TCATGAACGTCTCAAATGATTTGAAAGACATCTTCATGAGCGTGTGATTTTGTCCTTTGCCTCCTCAGGATATCCAGAAGAGACTTTTCCTCGGTATGAGGTGCCACTTTGCAGACGTCGATACCCAAGTGTCATCTTGGAGGAGCCATACGGAGATGTTCCTTCACCTGAGGAACTGGCTGAAAGAATAGAGAGAGAAGATGAGGAGGATGAAAAGAATGAAGAAGAGACAGAAGAAGTGAAGGACAAGTCCAGTGAAGATGAAGATGGTCCTAAAGGGATGAAGGGTGATGGTGAACTCAAACAGACACACATAAGAAAAGGAGAAGAAACAGATGATAATGAAGATGATGCTGATGAAGAAGATTATAAACAGGATGAAGAGGAAGAGGAGGAAGTTGGTGAAGACCAACCATGTCTGGCTGATAATTCTACTGATGAAGAGGAGACACCAAATTTGGCAGGAAATCAGAACGAAGGAGAAACATCCAGCAGGAGAAGACAGATAACGTTCAGTAATCACAGGCACATCTTCCACTACCCAAAAGGAGGCGCTGTTGGCTGCAGTTATGAAGATGAGGAGGTGGAGGAAGACACTCCTGAAGATGATAGTGATGGTGATGATGATGATGATGATGATGTGGAGGAAGATAAGTGGGATGAAGATGATGATCTAAATAAGATGGAGATGGAGGAGGACAACCCACTGATGGAGGCCGAGCGTCTGGACTTCAGTACTCAGTTCACATGTGATCCTGAAGACCAGGAAGTCGATCTGATCGACTTCCTTCTCACATATAAACCTGAAGCTGTGATGAACTCTGAACAATCAGGAGAAGCTCCAGGGCTCAGGATGCGCTGCAAGAACATGAACAAAGGAAAACCAACCTGATCTTCCAACAGTGTCCAGAAATAACTCATCATTATTTATTTCATCCGGACTCTGATAATCATTTACTTTTACTGTAGCGTCAGAGAGTGTTTGTTTGTTTGTTTGTTTGTTTGTTTGTTTGTTCGTTTGTTTTTCCAGGAGTTTTTCGCAATAATTATGTTGGAAGGTGTGAGGTGTCAGAGACAGATGCAAGTGCAGGTGAACTTTATATAAAACAGGAAGACAATCTAAATCACAAAACTAAGGCGTGGTCATAAACAGGTGTGGGTTAGGCGTGGTTCGGGCGTGTCTCGGGTAATCTACAAACAAACTCAAAACCAGAGTCGTAGAATCTGTAACGTCAGCTGTATACATGAGGTGAATGTAAGTCACTGTGGGTAAGGACGTCTGCTGAATGAAATAAACTCTGTGTGACATGTTGAAGGAATAATGACTTAAATGATGTCATGTACAAAGTTATTTCCACATACTGTTTCTCTCATCATTAACAGCAGAAACAATCTGTGCACATTTAATACCTGCCCTTCAGTCGTGTTCATCTTAAATTAATAATTATTCATAAAAGAATGTGTTTGCATTGACTCCGCCTACTATTTGGGTAAAAACATTCCAAATGTCATATTTATTAAAGCAAACTTGCTGGTGTGAGAAACACAATCCTTCGTGTGTTCCATTAAATAAACTTTTAATTTGTGTAACTGCTTTTACACCAAAATCTTTCGAACCTTTTAGTGAATCGTGGCTTTTGTGTTTTACAGTGAAATTCTGGATTGTCGCTGAATATTAATGAGGAGCAGCTCAAATAAACCTGTTGCGAAGGCATGTGGTGTGCCACGCCCGAACTCACGGCATCGTGTGTGTTATATTCTTTAACATGCTACGACATGTTTCTTCTCTGTAGCACATCTTTTAAACCCGTTTCTTATTAAACATCTTCTTCTGGCAGTCAGAGCGCTGGCACTGTGACTTCACGACTAAACACTAAGTAAGATTTTATCTGGATTTCTTTCTGTACTGTTAGAAAATAACCTTTAAAATGCAGTCGAGGTTCATTTATTTATTTATTAGATCTTCCATGACATCTCCTGCTCCCAGCTTCCTCGGTCTCTTCACTCCTGCGTCACAGTGTGATGGTCAGAGCTGAGAAGTGCGGTGTGATGATCAGAGCCGAGAAGTGCGGTGTGATGATCAGAGCCGAGAAGTGCGGTGTGATGATCAGAGCCGAGAAGTGCGGTGTGATGGGATGTTTCTTGCTGGTATTTGTTTGATTCCAGCACTAATCCTCGACAGGACGTGAACTCAGAAAAGCTGATGGTGGAATTGAATGAAAACGCAGAACAGCTGAGGAACATTAGAGGTTTCCCTTTGTAAAACATCGTTAGTTTTATTGTTTAGATTGAATTTAGTCTAACGCTCTGAAGGTATTAAACACTTATTACCTACATAAATAGTTTAAAATGTGAATTTCTGACACTATACGTGTGCGTTGCGGTGAGCGAGGTGAGACGTGAGTCAGCTGTAAATCACAGTGATGTTTAAGACAGATTTAATCCAGGACCTGAACACAGACTGATTAAATTTACATTTTACAGGGAATGTTTGAATATTTCAGTAATGGCCCGAGCGTTCTTGTGTTCCTTTTCTTCTTTGTTCTTGTCTTTGATTTTGGTGAAAGAGGGAATTGGGATTGTGGAGTGATGGACAGAATCATTTCTCTGAAGTGTCCTAACTGCTGATTTTCTCTTTCTCTTCCTGCATAATACTATTACAGAGAATACAAACATGTTTAATATATATATAAATATATAAATAATATTTGAGTTTAATATTAGACAGCAGTAGCACTGTTTTTTCTTCCTCGGTGTATACAGTGTGTTGGTTCATGTAGTTTGAGTCTCGGCCTCGGCGTACAGTGGACTGAGGGTCTGATATCTTTTGTACACATTTCTGTGTAACAACACGTTTGTGAACGCTCCGACTTCATGACGTTTTCAGGTGGAGGTATAGTCACGAGGTTGGCTGTTTGAAATGTCTTTACTGTGACAGGAAGTGATTTTTGGTTAAGAAACAATCTATCAAAGTGACACCAGTATAGTTTATTCTTTATGCTATATTGTGACATTAGCTATGTTTGCGGCTTAAAAAGAGCAATTTAAATATGTGTATCATTGAGACACATATAATGTGTGTATATACTGTATATATTTAAATGTTCTTTATGCTATAAAACAAATGTGATTCTGTTTCCAATATGCTCCACAATATTTTTAAAAAATCTCGTTCATGAAAATAAAAATGTATAAATTGATTAATTATCTGATTGATTCATTAATTAAGTACTTAATTGACTTGTTTATTGATTAATTAGGCTGTTATTTGTTAGAAATAAATAAATAGATATACACAAAATATGTTTGTTTGCGTGTTCACCAAAGTGCCCGTGTCCCAGTGACCCAGTGACCCAGTGTGTTCAGATTTAAACCGGTTCTGATTTGTGTACCAGCTGCTATTTACACCTCAATTATAGGCAAGTTTCAGGATTTATTCAGTAAATTTATTTTCTGTTTGTTGTAATTTATTCTTTCACTGAGATACACACTGACAAGGACTGAGAACACACACACACACACACACGCACACACACACACGCACGCACACACACACACACACACACAAGCACACACGCACACACACACGCACACACACACACAACAGCAACACTCAGGATAAAGTGCACTGTTCAGACCGAGTCGTGCATCTGTGTGTTTACTGTTTACACAGCTCTCAGTTTAAATGCCATTAAGCACTGCTTCTGTCTTCAGGTATTTTTCAGTGTTGAGTGTTGAGTTCATGTGGTGTTGAATAAAACCACAGCAGCGAGATGAATGATCTATAAATACATAAATAAAATAGAAATACAAAACACATCACACAGACGGCATGAGGCTGTTATAAAGCATTGCGATGACACGTTACATGGCTGAAGTTAGTCATAAACACACACACACACACACACACACACACACACACACACTCATGTTCAATATTACTTTACAAAATTAGAATAAGTCCAACATTAAGATGTTAGAATGACGGAGTATATAAAGTGATATTAGGCCTCGTTAGGAAGTGCTCAGTGGTGACGTTAGCGTGTTCAGCGTTAGCGTTACTCAGAAAACTGCAGTTAATCCAGCGATGAGACTGACGATGAGATTTCACCGCTAATACAAACGCATGTGCTGTAGCATTGAAGTTACACAATATTTCATTTTAACATGAAAATTTAACATCAAAAAGAATTGGTGGGTCGGTCTTTGTGCTTTTTCCCTCAGCGCCACCCCAAAAAGCAGAAAGAAGCTCTCCCAGGTCCGGAGCGCGGTCAGTCTGAGCTCCTGTGTGCTCTCGCAGGGGTTTGAGTTAAATCAGGACTCCTACAGGTCACTGAAGTCCTTCTGAGGGAATCAGGACGTCCTCTCACACGTCCACTTGTCTTAGGAGTTACTGAGTTACTCACAGGCCAGTTTACTGTCGAAGCTGGACAGAGCGATGGCGAAGGCCTGCAGCGCACACATGGGGTAGTTGTAGTCCATAGTGAAGACGTCCTCGGCCACTCGGCCAAACTGCATCACGATATAATCCGCTAAACACACAAAGTAGAAACCATTTATTGATGTGGATATATTACAAATACAATGTTTAAAACATTTAAACTGTAAAAACCAGTTCATAATTTTACGCCTACATTTTACACCCCATTTTACAGTGAATGACAGGAACATTCTTCACACTGGCATGTTTTAGTCATTTACTTGAAATCAGCTTTTAAAAAAGAATGGGGGAACTGATTTTTAAACAGTTTTCAACTGACACAGTTCTATAAGTGATGGTATGAGTTACAGTGAAATATAACTCACAGCAGCTCAGATCTCAGACCATCATCTCATCTCCTTTAAATACGTATTGATCATAATATGTCCACCTCACCTCACTAACGTACATTCAAGTAAAACGTACATTCACGTCAGATACTGCACAGAGCTTCATCAATAACCTCCCAGAGACATCAATTAGATTTGGATCACCGTCTGATCCGATAGAACTCGATCAGGAGACTGAATGCTTAGAGTCAACGCTCCGCTACACGCTAGATAGAGCGGCTCCACTCAAAAGAAAATTAATTAGAGAGAAAAAGCTAGCACCCTGGTATAACGATCAAACGCGAACCTTAAAACAGACCACTCGACAATTAGAACGTAAAGCGTCAAACCAAACTGGTAGCATTTCAAACAGCGTGGAAGGAGAGTCTACTGAACTACAGAAAATCTCTTAGTGATGATAGAAAAGTCTCTCGCTCCACCTTAATAGGAGAAAACAAAACAATTCGAGATTTCTATTCAACACAGTAGCAAAATTAACTAGGAATAAAACCCCTACAGAAAGAAGCACACAATCACAATCATTACACAGCAGCAATGTGGGAACGTGTGAGGAACGTGTGAGGGAACATAAACCTCGAGGAGAGTGTTGAGGGAGGGGGGTGCTGCAAGGTCTTGTATGAGAGCACATTGAGTTACAGGAAGCCAGTGGAGGAGATGAAGAGGGGTGTGACATGGGTTCTTTTGGGCTGGTTGAAGACGAGGCGTGCTGCTGCATTCGGAATCATCTGAAGGGGTTTGATGGAGCTGCTGGAAGACCCGAGAGCATTGCGTTGCTGTAGTCCAGTTTTGATATGACAAGAGCCTGGACTAGAATTAGACGTTGGATGCTTATCAACTTCCTCTTACTTAATTCTGATAAGACAGAAGAACTTGTACTAGGACCACGTGTAGCTAGAAGTAATCTTTCCGATCTCACAGTAACTCTGGATGGACTTTCTGTTTCATCATGTGCAGCAGTAAAAGACCTCGGAGTGATTATTGACTCCAGTCTATCATTTGATGCTCATGTAGATAATATTACTAGGATAGTCTTCTTTCATCTCAGAAATATTTCTAAGATAAGAAACATATTGTCACTACATGATGCAGAAATACTAGTTCATGCTTTCGTCACCTCTAGACTAGATTACTGTAATGCCTTACTGTCTGGATGTTCCAATAGGAATATAAACAAGCTCCAGTTAGTCCAGAATGCAGCTGCTAGAGTCCTAACTAGAACCAGAAGATACGACCATATCACACTGATATTATCCACACTGCATTGGCTCCCAGTGAAATTTCACACTGATTATAAAATACTATTATTGAATGATAAAGCACTGAATGGTCTCGCGCCACAGTACCTGAGCGACCTTTTGGTCTTTTGTGATCCGCCACGCCTACTTCCATCAAAAGGTGCAGGCTGTTTGTTGGTATCTGGAATAGTGAAGGCTACAGCAGGGGGAAGAGCTTTCTCTTATAGAGCCCCACAGTTATGGAACAGTCTTCCAGTTAGTGTTCGGGACTCAGACACAGTCTGAAAACATATTTCTTTGCTCAAGCTTTTTGGGAATCATTTTTTTCTTAGGTAAAGGAGCAGATCTAGAGGCTCACAGGTACAGAGTGTTGTGGTGAACTGGGATAATTTACGACTCATTTTAATTAATTGAGGGAACATCCAGTTACATTTCATCTGTGAACAGAAACTATCACACCTATCCTGATCTGATGCACAGTCATACTATTAATCCCAGTTTCTCCACAGTGTCTTTAAGGTTATATTATTATTACAGTTGGGGTTTTTTAAAGTTACAAACAGCAGCTCTAAGTTGAACAGACTTGTGTTATAAATTGAAGACACTTTAAAAGCTTTATAAGTTCTTCTGGAAGGTGAGACTCTTCTCAGTATTTATGTGTGAGAGCGTGATTCCTACCTGTGACATCAAAAAAGCTGATGAGGTGAAGTGAGAGACGCTGAAGTGTAAATGAATGTTAATGTTAATCTTGGCCTCAGTGTTAACGGTTAAAGACCTGGTGGTGTCTCCGAAACCAAAACCTCCCGAATGTAATTGTTAGTTGAAAGACTTTTCTGAACTCACGGTCATTGTCATGAATGATCTGGAAATTCTTCACCGAGGCTTGAGTGACCCTGCCATGGAAGTTCAGCACATACGACTGAGTGTCATCGTTCCACACCGGAGTCTTGTTGTGGAGCTCGATCACGCTCTCCGTGCTCTTGTTCTGCCAGCGAGCCAACAGAGTTTCATGCTCCTGCAGTAAACAGGACAAATGTGAGACAGATGTGAGACAGATTTGAAACAGATGTGAGACAGATGTGAAATTGATGTGTGAGAGACATAGGGCAGATGTGAGACAGACGTGAGACGGATTTGAGACAGACACAAGCCAGATGTGAGACAGCTGTGAGACAGAAGTGAGACAAATGTGAGACAGATGTGGAGGGATTTGGATTTTTTTGGTCAGGTACTAACACTAATAATTCCCTGTAAATCTGTACATTTTATTAAAAATAAGGCAAGGCTCACATTTCGAGGTCTAATGCAGACTCTTTCATGATCCATGTTCATTCCCGGAATAATGACGCTCATCTTCCGTGGACCTTTAAACCCCAACACGTTGGTCTCCTGAAGAAAATGTAAAAAAAAAAAAAAAAAGTTTAAAGGATTGTCATACCAGAAGTCGCCTCCAGGGGTCTCACTGCTTCAGCACACTGCCTTCACTGTGTGTACGTGTGCTATTCACTACAGGACAAAATTATTGGCACCCATCAGGAAATTAAGCAAAAATGATACCTGAATATTAATAAAATAAAATGCAATGAGTGATATTTGAAGTTTAAATATGACACATAGGGATGCTGTAGTTTTATTTTACCACAATATCGAAATAATTCCAACACAGAGTCTCTTCCTGTAACGAGGTTGGAGACACCTGTATGTGTTATAGCCATTACCTGACTCGCACAAGTCAACAATCATCTGTATATTTTGTATAAAAGTGCCTTTATTTTCCACACAATGATGGAGAAGGGATTTTACATGTGTGCAGCCTCATATTTAGCTCGGGGAAACAGGAAATGGTCAAACACAATGATACCAGAGTTCTCTCAGACTATAGAGAACAATAAAAATAGAGATTTATTTTCCCAAGAAGAAGAATTTGTTTGCTTTTATTTGAGATTTTTGATAAAAATGACTAAACAAAAAAGTCCTAACGGACTGACTTTATTTAGAGTAAAGGCAGAGTAAAGGAAAAAAATCATTTTGGTCTGGTTCTTTGAAGCTCGCTAAGAAATATCAAGTGAAATTCACTCACATAGCAGATAGCTGCTAACTCCTGACGCAGGTTGCTGGCCTCTAAGCTGGACGTGGTCTTCACCGGGTTCGTCCCGCTGTCGTAAACTGTAAACTTGGTGCCCATGAGGTTCGACCTGAGGATCAGATGAGGATCAGATGGAGGATCAGATGGAGCAGAACATCGACTCTTCAGTTCTCTGTGATTTTAACCTCATTTCTCCTTCAGAAATAAACCCTAACGGAGCAGAAAATGAATGTTCTAATTAGGCTACTCTTAAAAATAACGCACTTTCCTTAGAGTTGTGAATAATGAATAAGATGATGAATACCTCATTCCCGTATAAAAAGCTGTGGCTGTAAGTGAACCACGTCTCCTCAAAAACACATCCCAGGAATAATAAGTGTTCTGTAATAAAGATCCGTGTGTGTGCAAGAGAAAACACCTAAACACCACGTTAAATCCATCCCATAATAACCCTGAAGCCTGAAGGTCTGACTTTTAAAGCAGCTGCTTAACTTTAAGAAGATTTCCACCGTTCACACTTTCAAATCCTGTTAAACTTCTCATTCTGAACTAATCAAGTCATTTGTGTAAAGTAATGAAAATGTTTCACGTTTTAAACGTTCAAGAAACGACTTAAACAACGCCGAGATCATCTCTACACCTTCATTAAAACACCAGCAATCATGAATATGCATGAAATATGCAAATATACAGGTATGTATGTCATTGGTGCTATTTCTATCTATCTATCTATCATTTTAAACCATTAACAATAAAATAAACAGGAATATGCATGAAATATGTGTCATTGGTGCTATTTCTATCCTATCTGCCTGTCTGTCTGTCTGTCTGTCTGTCTGTCTGATTGTCTGTCTATTTACACAGATTCCAACTGTATGAAATCTGACTCTAATTATTCGAGAGCATTTCAGTTCTCCTGGATATTTCATTTTAAATCATTACAAATCTTCTGTGTAGAAAAATTAATTACGTAATATTTTTCTTTAATGCCCAAGAACGACTAAAAAGTCTGAGAAACATCTCTACTCCTTTACCCTCATTAAAACGAACAGGACATGAATATACATGAATTATGCGAATTTGAAAAACCCCTAATATCGCTAGCAATGTTTTTTTTGTTTTGTTTTTTTTTACATCAAATTTAAATTAGCTAGCTTAGCATGAGGCTTCTGCGACAACTATTTTCACTTTTATCATTTTCTATGTGACTTTAACTTTGACCCAAACACTGAGTTTTAAAGAATCAGATTCAGCATCCAAGAGAAGTTTTATTTCACCGATTTATTTATTTACTTATTGATTGTTTGATTGATTGATTTAACATGATAGAGGCTGAATGTGATTCAATGAGTCTCTCGAAGTCCTTTAAGGAAGTGAGATTAAAAAGGACACAGTAAAGGTCATCAGGCCGTAACAGAGGTGTGTGTGGATGAGGAGCGACAGGATGAAGGTCGACTGTCCATCTTAATCCACGGCCTCGATCGCTGAGATCAGTCCAAGTGGGAAAGTGGAGTGGCGAGAGAAGAGAGAACGGTTTAAACAGTTAAATAGTTTAGGACCAGCGGCAGGTAGAGACGCTTGTGTGTGTGTGTGTGTGTGCGTGTGGTTGTCTGTGCGGGCATGGTGTGTGTGTGCGTGCGTGTGTGTGTGTGTGTGTGTGTGTGTGTGTTTGACTGAGTCCAGGTTTGTGTAATCAGTAATTGGGTGATCTTGAACATGTGTGTGATGGGAAATGAATGCTGTTGTGATGCTGTGGTGGATTCTGGGAAACGAGGTCCATGGTCCAGGTCCTACAGCATGAAGGATGAAGCTGAAGTACTGGGGTCCAGGTTTGTTTTGTAGTTTCCTAACAGCAGTGTTCTTTTAATTCATATACTGCTGGATTATATTGGTGTTATGAATCTCTCGGGAAAAGATCATCTGCGAATACCTTCACACGAAAAGGAGGATAACTCTTAAGTCTTTAGCAATGTTTATAAAATATATACACAGGTATTTATAAGACATTAATGATCGTAAGCATTGCCTTCAGGTTAGATTTATCCTTAGATACAGTTATATACTACAAACATTCACATTTACAGCTGATAGGTATTGCATGGCCGGGTCACATGATTGACAGCAGCGTCTCCGTGGTAACGTGGACAGCACTAGTGCTGAAAGAAGTTAAGAATGAGAGCCTCTACAGGACAAGTGGTGAGTCAGCAGCATCGCAGGCTGTGTTGGTGGCTTTGTGCGTATTTCTAGAGGCGGTGATTCAAAAAACAGACGGAAAATAATGTCTGACAGCTGCGACGCCTCGTCACGCTGGTTTAACGAGCTACGCTGATTAGCATGATATCACACTGCAGACGGGAATAACTGACGAGTTTATCCTGTCTCATATTACTGCATTCTGTTATGATGATCCAGACTTAGACACGCCCACATTTCCATATATGGTCCTAGTAGTACACCCACTCAGAGCTGTCCCTTTATCGTTTTTCTGCTCCGAACGTTATTTCGGTTCTATCAGCAGTTCTAATCGTTCATGCTGGTCCTAGTTTCTATCAGTTAGAGTGTTTGTGGTTTGCTTTGTGTTGATCTGCTTGTGTTTTAACTCCTGATTTGTCTCAGAAACCTTCACAAGACAAGTCTGGTCCATCATCCCGAGGTTCTCTCTCAGCAGAGGAACGTGTTCTTTCAACCTGCCTGAGTTTCCCGATGAAGCTCTCGCCGCCTCTCGACAGGTCAGTGGGGTCGATGGAGATCAGGTAGTTGGATGTTTTGCTCTTCTTTCTTTTTCTCCCTGCTAAAAGGAACATCTACAACGAGGGATGATTTTAATGAACCACTGAACAACAGCTCAGTTATATTAAAAATATGAAAATATCAAGCAGCTCTGGAGATAAGTGGCATGACCGATGGTGTAAAACATGGTACAGACATTTCGTCTTCATCACACCAAAACATGGGAGAGATTTTACTACCTATCCGAGGCACTGTTCTATCCTAAACTAAATCCTATCATTGGAAGTAGAGATGTTAGCGCGCTATTTTCACACACTACTGTACAGTATATAACACCACATCCTGTCTGCAAAGAGGTAAATAAACCCTTCATTTATTCTGCAAGCACTAAGCGCTCCATAACATCTAAGTCAAGTTTTTAGTCAGCTAATGAATATTCATGAACATTAGGAAGCTGCTTTGTGAATATTAATGACATTGGAGCATCTGAGTGAAAATGAGTGAGTTGGAGAAACAAAAATGCACTTGAGATGTGTTACATACAAAGTATTTGTAAAAAGAAATAAAAATAATAATAATAATAATAATAATAATAATAATAATAATAATAATTTAAAGTGATAAATAGTTAAATATTGCATGTTTAAAAGTATTGGCACATGAATATTTTCCTGTTTAAACATAAACAGGAGTAATCACTTTCTGATGAATTAAAATGGCTCGTTCTTCATTTTAAAGCCAAATCATTTATCAGGTCAAATTTGATCTCGCGGCTGGTAATCACTGTCTCTGACTCTTGATCTAAAATGAGAAATGAAGTGTTTCTATTTCTGTCCAGTCGTGTAATTACGGGAACACAACATGGCTGTAGGCCTTCAAACCAAATAAATCCAAAGCTCTTTGATCAAACGCAGAATAAAGAGAAATGGACGACTTTACTGACCTTCTTGCCGTCTTCTCTTTCAAGATGGAGGTAGTAGGTGGGGTACATGCCCCGGTCCATTCCTTTTTTATCCCGTGTGATTCTGCATTTGATGGTCACGCCCTGCGGTGCTGGCCTCAAGGTGAACTCCTCCAGATCGCCCACATCGATGGATGGCTCGTTGGTCACCGGTGTCGAAGCTGAAGCTGCTTCCTGACAGATTGGAATACAGACAGTTTTATATATATATTTATATTTACATAAACAGCTTGATTCAGTCCAAAGCCAGTGCACGAGGCAGAGGAGAACATACAGCTGTGTGCAGTGTGACATTTTTAGCCACATAGCTGAATCCAGGGCAGAGGAAGTGCTGCTGCGTCCCTAAAGACAGAAATGTGAAGACTCGTGACTAAAAGAAGGAGCAGTGACGTCTGCAGTGGACTGGAGAGGATCTGTGTGTCATCTAATACACTAACACACACACACACACACACACACACACACACACACACACACACAGTGGTCCTTAATCCTTTCAAATGTAACTTCTTACGTCTCTAAACACACTTCCATCTGTGACCCGAGCAGAGTTCACCCGTGAACACGATGACTGGCGTGATTAAACACACAGATGAGCTGAGCAGCGTGAGTCCGAGGCGCTGTGGTCTACTGTACCTTGCTGGACTTCTTGCTGGTGGCCGAGCCTGGTCTGGTGTTACTGTTGAGTTGAGAAGAACTGGAGCTCACTTCATCATCATCATCATCTTCTTCCTCATCAAAATTCATGCTGCTGGAGATTCCTGTAGAAAGATCGAGAGCTTCTCGTGTCATAATCACCAAACATCAGCTTCACAAGCAGATAAACCTGCAAACTTCACACTGGGTAAGCTGACATTTTCAAGAAACATCAATCTGCTTCTTCTATGCTCCTGCTTGACAAGACAATAAGAACCCACTGCTAGCACACTGTTTATCTAAGAATGAAAGAGAATACAGTAACTTCACCTCGTGTACAGTCGCGTCACTTGTTGCTCGTGTTAATGTGGTGTTAATGTGAGACGGTTAGTTGATTAGCAGTGTTTTTATACTTTTGACTTTTAGCTATACCTAGCATAAACTTTGCTCTATTTTTCATGTTTTAGGTTTTTTTTTAGTTCATGGCCCTTTTTTATCAAAACAATCTGTTCCCCAAGAGGAACATCTGCATCGTTTCTCACTGATTCCTACATCTTAAATCCCTACAGTGACATTTATCCTCTACAGGTTTCTCAGAGTGTGAGCACGCGGTCAGTCTTGTACCTTTCTTGAGCATTGTGACCCGCAGGTCCTGCTTGCTCTGAGCCTGAGACACGGTTTTGCTCTGGACCTCAGCGTCGCTGTCTTGTCCAGCGGAATGTCCCACTGTGAGAATCTGGATTGGGCTGCTCAGGTCCTGGGCCTCGTCCTGGAACACCGCTGGTCCATGAGTTCCTGCGGTACGACCATAACACGGACGCATGACCACCTGATGGTCAGCCTCGAGGCCTGATGGGTTCTCATGTAGAACACACACACATGCTGAGACAAATGCACACACGCATGCACGCATGTCTTCATGCATTGTCTCATGCTGAGACACGGAGACACATGCGGGAAACAAAGTCCAAAGAACGTAACACTGATTACTGCTGTACATCTCTGACCTTCACACGTATCTTCTCACCGCATCCTGATGCTTTCAAATGCTAATGCGCTCTCAGCTAATCGATTAGCGTGCTCTTTTGTGAGATTCTCGTGTCAGCGGGGATTTTGTGTTTCTCTCAGTTAGTCTACATGCAGCAGAGAAACACTCGGTCCGTAATGTTCCTGTCCGGCAGTTGCTCAATCACTTCAGACCTCAATTACGCCTCCAATCAAGTCATTACATGTTAAAAGAGCAGGCCTGGTGCTGGTCTCTGAAACACGACACAGACATGCAGGGACTCGGCCTTGAGCTCTATCTGGAGGACATCTTACTTCAAAAGTAGTGATGTGACTGCAGGATAATTGGTGTGGCATTTAGAGAATAATTACCACCAACATGGCTGCTGTTCCTGACAGAAGATCTAACAGCGACTGGAAAAAAACAACTCAATTTAATGAGGCGCACATGACTCGAGTAAAGATTATGATTATGATTTTTTTTTTAAAGAGGAAAAAATAAAAGATTGAGAAACAGACAAGACAGGACGGTCCAAATATTCACGACTAAAATCTGATTTCTGAAAAACATCTGAATGATATATTATACCGTATGTCTGATAAAACGGTTTGTTCTTATAAACCGACTGCAGCGGGGTTAGGGTTAGGGTTAGAGCATAGACTACTGTCCTGAACTGAATATTTATTTACAGTCAGGGGAAAAAGAAAGTACACCCTCCTTCAGTTCTATGATTTTATTTATCAGGACCTAAATAAAAATAGTGTGGTCCTAACCAACTTCTATATACAAATAAATAAATTCAGGTGACACCAATATTCAGAAAGCAGGTGGGAAGAAATAAGTACACCCTATAATTCAGTAACATGTAGAAGCACCTTTAGCAACAACGTCTTGAAGTAAATGTTTTCTAGAGGAGTTTATCAGTCTCTCAGATCGTTTTGGAGAAATTCTGGTCCCCTCGTCTTTACATCATTGCTCTAGTTCATTGATGTTTGAGGACACACAGTTCTCTTAAGATCCCACCTCAGCATCTCAATGGGGTTGAGGTCTGGACTTTGACTTGGCCATTCCAACACCCTAATTTTTTTTCTTTTTTTTCCATCCAGATGTTGATTTGATGGTGTGTTTAGGATCTCTGTCCTGTTGCATGACCCAATTTCAGCCCAGATTAAGATGCTGGACAGATGGCCTCACATTTGTCTCCAAATTGAAATCTGTTGTGTTTTTGTTGTCACCTGAAGTTATTTATTTGTTTATAGAAGTTGCTGAAGACCACACAATTGTTATTTAGGCCCTGATAAATAAAAACGTAGAACTGAAGGATCTTCTCTTTCCCATGACTGTATATATTCCAGACTCTCTGGAAGATTTATCATACTATAAAGCATGGTGTTCAATTCCATTTGAATGTTGATTTGCAAGATTTGTCATTTATAACACAGCACTACATCAGTCCTCGTGTATAAAACTTTTGTACTTGTTTCCTGAGCAGTAAAGAATCTATTGTTCTACATATATTATTGTTAATGGTTTAAAATGATTGATAGATAAATGAAATGCTTTATGAAACAGCACCAGACATGGTGCTCCTGATTCATTACACTGATTCATTACTCTGATTCATTACACTGATTCATTACTCTGATTCATTACACTGATTTGTTACTCTGATTTATTACACTGATTCATTACCCTGATTCATTACATTGATTCATTACACTGATTCATTACATTGATTCATTACCCTGATTCATTACTTGATTTGTTACACTGATACATTACACTGATTCATTACACCGATTCATTACCCTGATTCATTACACTGATTCATTACCCTGATTCATTACACTGATTCATTACACTGATTCATTACACCCAATTCATTACCCTGATTCATTTCACATTACGCATCTGCTATGAAGCTGTGCTTCTGACACACACGTCTACTTTAAAATTCTAATTTAAAGTAAATAATTAGGTCCAGGTGAGGATCTGGAGGTGGAGGCTCCAGGTGGAGGCTCCACACTAGTGGGGGTTGAGGAGACACCCCCTCCCCCACACTATGTAAAACACTTTGAGTGTATAGAAAAGTGGTATATCAATCTAACTGTAACTACACTAACTAACAAAATAATGAAAGTCTGACTGTGCTAATGTTAGTTTTATTCTCTGCATGTCTGTATAACTAAATGTCAAGTCTAATGCTGATTATGTGAAGAGATGCGTCAAAACACACACACACACACACACACACACACACACACACACACACACACAGTCTGTAGTCTGCGATGTGACTGGACAGTAATTTAACACATGATGTTTTAGCACACGTTGTTTTCCTCTTTTGCTTTAACACATATTTACTCTGACGTTACACAACTTGTGTCGAAACAGCGCTAAGATGAAAAGTGTGTGTTGTTAAATAGCACCTCATGTTTGAGTGTAAAAATAAGAACATGTCGGCTGAAGTGGATGAGAGACTGCTGTAATCTTCCCATAAACCCAGGAAACATTATCCGTGTACACCAAGTCCTCTCTGGAATTCTACCCAATACATCTGTCATTTCTGGAAGGGGCTTTCAGTACACACCTCTGCTTTCTGTCTTTAAACACCTCACTGTCTTCTCCTGCATCCTGAATACCTGAATTCCTTTACACAACTGAACTCACAGATATTTCCGTCCTTTTCTATTCCACTGAGACTAAAGACAAGAGCAAGACAGGAATAAACCCACAAACACTTCTTCACCTGGATAATAACGGCAAACAGACGCAGATAAACCTTTAACATGTTTTTTTTTTAAAATCAAGATTGTCACTGTTTATGAATTCACAAATTCCAAAGAAAGAAAATTTGGCTCTAAAACTACTTTTTGCTCTTTAACTCTAAAACGCTGATCACTTCAAACAGCGCATGCAGAGCTGGGAATGGCACAAAGCTCTTCAACACACACACACACACACACACACAGTCATGCACATGCGGAGTGTTAACGGCATGGAGGTCCACCAGCTGACCTTTGTGCTTGCCCTTTTTCTCCTTCTTGGCGCTGCCTGTCTGTGGGGTCGACGTGAGCGGTTTGGATTTTTTAGCTGAGCGAGGAACCTGAACCTCCGCTACAGCCTTGTCCTCCTCCTGCTCAGCTTCTTGTACTGCACAGGGAAGGACGCGAGGAGCGATGTGGGAGAAACACGAACACGAGATCAGGTGGAGTCAGTGTGAAAATGAAGGTGAAGTTAGAGAATTAGCTCTATAAAGTTTTAGTAGTTGTTTATTATGTTAATAAAACATTCTGCTTAGTTTCACAATACAATGCGTTTCTGTTCTTAACGATGTAAACAATAGATGTTTGAATGTGTTAGTCTGAAACCTGTAAAGTTGCAATAAATCTTTTTTTGTTGTTTTTCCAGTTTTGCATGTTGCTTGGATTTTTGAATTGTTTATTAAAGAGTGAACTCAGGGGAAATCAGTCCCTCCAGGAGTTTGGGATTTTCCGACTGTAGAAATTAACACAAAATCAAGGAAACTCTGCAATATTCAGACGAGCTGCAATTTTTCTAAATTACTGCAGATTTTCCGCAGATTTGGGCCAAGACGTTCAGTGTTCAGTCGAAGCCCTCTTCGATTCACGTGTGTCGAACGTGAGTACAGCTAAAAGGTCTCGTAACCAACAAACATTACTGCGAAAGACCGTGCAGAACGATTTTGTGCGATTGCAATTTCGCCGAGTCGTTTTCCGCAAAAAAACACACACAAAAAAACTCTGCAAGTTGCATCGCAAATTCTGAAAAAACTGTGTGAAATCCTGTACGGACTGAAGTACAAACCGGATGATTCCAGATGAAGACTAAAGAGAGATTAGAACCTGATGTGGCTTGTGTTCTGTGGAAGTATAGCTGACTACAGGAAGAAATAATGTTTAGGAATTCAGCCACATGGCATTTTTGACGCGAGCTTTAAGAATAACGGCGATGCCTGCTGTACAGACGTGTCGGCTGTTTTATCTGACGAGCTGCTCGTGTTCACAGAAACTTTTCACATTTATATCTTTATCACTGGGGAATTTGACCAGGTGATCTGTTTCACAAATAAAATCAGCAAGAGCTCAAAACATTCTGCATCACTGCTACACTCCCAACAAACCATCCTCCCACTCGCGATTTCACTCGCGTCTCCGTAAATCTGAGCCCCTTTCAATCAGAGACTGAAATTCAGTGAGTCAGAAACGTGAGAAGAGGACACGTGGCAGGAGACGTTCCACGTGAATGTCATGCAAAAGTTTCATGTTTATTTTTGACAGTTTTGACACTTTACTGCGTAAATATTAAAAAGGAATTCTTCCTCATCCGCTGAGCTGCTGTTGTTTTCCTGCTAGTGCACATTTACATTTATTTAAATAAATTTAAATATGTCAGGAATGAGGCAGCATTGTGAGCACACATTGTTTAACAGTGTGCGATTAATTCCTCGGTCTTCACAAAGCCAGCAGCGCGAGTCAGTATTATAAACTCGGAGCAGAGCAGCCGGGACATGATGTTCTTTCACGCTGATCTGAGTTCAGTTTTCCAGCTTGTTGGGTTTCAATTGTATAGAGAAGAATCTGAGTGGAGTACAGATAGGAACCTGACAGCTCTTTTCCTACCATGGTAGATGGTGCTGCTGTTGCTGCTGAGATAGGACTCCACAAGCGGCGCCTGCTCCTCACACTGCCGTGTTCTGCGGGTCCGAGAGCGACCGTCCAGGTTCGACTGCACCATCAGGGGCTCCTGGCGCTTCTTCTTCTGCTTCTGCTCTAAGAGAGCTCGCTGGAACACATGCATACATCATATATAAGCACTACATCACCCATCATCTCTCACTCACTTTCAGTAAGAGCTTCATCCCGATGGCGGTGGATCCGGAGTCTATCCCGGGAACACTGGGTGTGAGGCAGGAATACAGCCTGGATGGGCTGCCAGTACATCTCCTGGCACAACACACACACATTGTATACTTGTATTTAGTTTGTGCCGACAGACATCAGCTAGCGTTGTAGCTCCGTGTACTTCTGGTACGAGGAGACATAAAAATTTTATAGCAGCTGAAGTCCAATGGAATAAGTTTTGTAGATGTTTATATAGGTTTAAGACAGCTGTCAGGAAGGACATGAAGTAGGTGTTACAGTATGTAGCCCTATGAACACAGTAAAGACTCTTGTGTCTGTCCTCATTGTGTGTTTGGACCACCATACTGAACAATACTCACATTTAAACACAAACCACCAAAGAAACATCGTTATTTTCATATAGACACATGAGACCCTGAGACATAAGACACGGAGACACATGAGATATGAGACACATGACACACTGAGACACATGAGATATGAGACACATGAGGCACTGAGACACATGAGATATAAGACACATGACACACTGAGACACATGAGATATGAGACACATGAGATATAAGACACATGAGATATGAGACACATGAGATATAAGACACATGACACACTGAGACACATGAGATAAGAGACACATGAGATATAAGACACATGAGATATGAGACACATGAGATATGAGACACATGAGATATAAGACATATGACACACTGAGACACATGAGATATGAGACACATGAGATATGAGACACATGAGATATGAGACACATGAGATATGACACATGACACACTGAGACACATGAGATATGAGACACATGAGATATGAGACACATGAGGCACTGAGACACATGAGATATGAGACACATGAGATATGAGACACATGAGATATGAGACACATGAGGCACTGAGACACATGAGATATGAGACACATGAGATATGAGACACATGAGGCACTGAGACACATGAGATATGAGACACATGAGATATGAGACACATGAGATATGAGACACATGAGGCACTGAGACACATGAGATATGAGACACATGAGATATGAGACACATGAGGCACTAAGACACATGAGATATAAGACACATGACACACTGACACTGAGATTCATGAGACATTTGTCTGTCTGTCCTCACTATGTTTGGACCATCATTCTGAATAATATTCACATTTAAAGACAAACCACCAAGGAAACACGAACATCATTATTTATATATAGACACATGAGACATGAGACATGAGACACAGACACATGAGATATGAGACGCATGAGTCACTGAGACACTGAGACATGAAACACTGAGACAAATGAAACACACAGACACATAAGACATGAGACACTGAGACTAATGAGACACATGAGGCAATGACACATGAGACACTGAGAAAAATGAGACAGACACATGAGACACTGATACAAATGAGATACAGACACATATGAGATATGAGACACATGAGGCAATGACACATGAGACACTGATACAAATGAGATACAGACACATATGAGATATGAGACACATGAGGCAATGATACATGAGACATTGAAACAAATGAAACATAGAGACACATGAGACATAAGACACATATACAAATTGGACACAGAGACCCATGAGACACATGAGACCAATGAGACACAGACACATGAGGCAATGGCACACATGAGACATGAGACACTGAGATAATGAGAAACAGACACACGATATACGAGAAACATGAGGAAATGAGCCATGAGACACTTATACAAATGAGACAGAGACACATGAGACACATAAGACAAGAGACATGAGATATGAGACACATGAGGCAATGAGACACTGAGACACATGAGGCAGATGCATGAGATTTAACACATGAGACATGAGATACTGAGACAAATGAAACACTGAGACACCTGAGATAAGAGACACATGAGAAACTGAGACATGAGATGTGAGACACTGAGACACATGAGACAGCTATATCTGAGAAGTGTTTAAAGCAGATGTCCTCAGACTCCCACACTACGGCTGAAAAGCGATGATTCTCTCACGCGTTCTATCTGTGGAGAGATCTTACTGCACTGATACAGAAACAGAGCATTCTGAAACAAAGAGCGTTAAAGCTGTAGAGATACTGTAACGTGGAAAACATCCATCTGTCCTCTCCTCCAGAACTAAACCCACAATTCAGCAGATATTTACTGTTAGCATCGCGCTCGCCCGAGTCCATCACGTGGGAGGAAGTTTATAGCAGAAAATAATTCAGTTTATTGTAGAAACAACAACAAAATGATGACAGAATCTGGATCGAAATGTTCTTTAGAGATCCTAAAATAGTTCTTCTGTGGCACTGCTTTGTTGTAATAAAAAATGTAAAAACAGAAGAATATTAGGGTTTCGGGAAATTAAATTTAGACACGAGAACACAGATTACAGTCTGACTTTATTTTCCACACTTACACTGTGGATCTCCAACTTTCTACAGACTTTCACATGTAAAAACTTTACAGAAACACTCGGCTTGGTCATTCAGCTACTGACTCCAGGTTATTTCCGTTTCCAGGAAACATGGCTGTCAATCACTGTGGAACCCGACACGCCCACACAGCTCAGGGCTTACAGTACGTTTCAATAATATGCACTGGATTTATTTTTATTCTGTAACAGAAACCATGTTGAGATGCAGGTTTTTCTGTTCAGGTTCTATTTGAAGGATTTTTATTATAACTAACGGCACACTGATGATCTGAGACGTCCACAGGAAGGCATCAGAGCGTCTTAATTAAACGCCATAACGAGGTGGCTTTAATAAAGAAATTCAGTGGTGTCAGTGCTTTTTCTTGCTTGCGTTTTCTGTTGCTCTCTCTCTCTCTCTCTCTCTCACACACACACACACACACACACACACACACACACACACACACACAGTACTATGATTTATGACATGGTGCAGTGTACCATCTCCACAAGAAGGAGTCACAGAGACAGGTGATGATTTATGAGCTGAAGTCTCACCTGTCTGTCCAGCTTCTGCTGCCGGAGGTTACTGCACTCATCATCCAGGGTGCTGTGGAGAGACAGAAAGAAACAAGACATTTTTATAATGGTATTTTATTGAACAACTCCGAGCTCTCGGTTATTTTCCTCAGGGAGTGATCCTGAGCTCTTTAGAAGAAGTGTGAAAAGTCTCGACTTTGCCTTGAAGAAGCAATGGAGCGCTTAAAATAAGACACTATTAAACTGCCTCTGTGTAATGGTTCAGGAACCTCAGTGGCAGGTTGGAGAGACGATGAAAAGGTTCCTCCTGTATTCCTAAACTCATTACAGCCTTGCATTAATGACACAAAGCTCCTTGTATGAAACACACCAGCAGCTCTGTAATGAACGTGTGAATCAGTCTCGTCTTCACACACACACAGCAGCGAACAACCTGTCCTGGAGAGGAAAAGGAAAGTGGTGGATATGATGTCGTGCTGCTGTGTTAAAGGTATGAGTCAGTCTAAGTTCTCTTTCAGGTCCTGTAGGACCCACTGATCTTCACAGGGCCTTTGAACTGTCACCGGTTCTCGTCTGTTTCCTTCTAATGGTCTGTTCTGAAACGTTCACTCAGTGCTGCTGAGGAGGAAATGAAGCATGAAGGAATTGAATTGATCTCAGGGCGTGTGTGTGGATGAGACAGGTTCAGTGTTGTAGTGGTGTTAATTCTGAACCTAAAGGGTTGTTGAGTCCAGCCCTGGAGTGGCCGTACATTATGTTTAAGACTTTACACACAGTAAAATCCCCAGTGTTGAATTAACATCCAGAGTGTTTATTTGAGTCCAATGGACTTATATAAACACTGTGGGGTGTAAATTCAACACTGGTGATTTTGCTGTGAACACACTAATACAGCCACATTCTCCCCGATTTTGTCTTTACATCTTCGTTAACACACCTTTCTGACCACAGGGGGCAGGATTGTTGTTACACGCTGTCATATATCAAGGCGGTAACTCTGAACTTCATTTCCCAGCAGCCACTGCACCTGTTTACTGTATTACTGTCTCATGAGCACTCATATATATGCCACTGTTTGCACTGCTTGTTTGTCTCATGTTATCGTCTATCTATGCTTTTGTCCACGCTTCCGTGTTTAGTTTTTGCCACAGTATTTTGCCTCGTGTTATTGTGTCTTTCTTTTGTTGTTCGTTTGTTCATTAAACTGTTTGAAATCTGCGATTGCTTCCGCACTAATCTTTGAAATGGACACATGCTGATATATATATATATATATATATATATATATATATATATATATATATATATATATATATATATATAAAAGAGCCAGAATCTTTCATCATAATACCCGACTGTGTTGGAGGCATGTTGTTATAGGAAAATAATCAACAATATTGTGGTGTGATGCAGAGGAGCTACTGTTACAACCCTGAGGCTAATTATTTTCCTATAAAATGTTATATTCCTCTTACACCACGGCCATTTACTAAAGATTTGTCATTTTTATTTATTAAAGAAGATACATCATACTCTTTATCCATTTATAGTTACATTTAATGTCAGTGGAACAAGTTAGTTCCTGTCCTCACTTACATTATAGCAGCTTTTATCTCATTCACTCACAACTTACAAAATAAACTTCATATCAACACCACACACGTTTCCGCCGTACACGTCCCTGTGAACGAGCCGTTAATATAGAAACGAGAACGTATCAGAACGTTATAACAGAGCCGCTGTTATAGAGAATTAATCACTATCTCCTGACCAATCACAGTCCAGAACTCAGCAGCACTGTGGGGATAAATATACCGCTGATTATTATTATTATTATTATTATTATTATTATAACAAAATCCGTGTACAGAGTTACAGAAGATGTGACATTTATAAACGGATTCTACACTTGTGATTCTACACTTGTGATTCTACAGGTCCTGGAGTAACGTCTGCTGGTCGTCTTATTCCACTCTCCAGTTAAATATCAGGATTTTAGGAGCTGTGTGAAATGATTCTAAAAGTCCAGCAGATCTTTAATACACTCTCACTGTAGTTAATTCCAGATCTATTTATTCTTCCTCTTCATGTCTGCTGCAGGCTTGAAGGAAAATCTCCTTTTCCTTATCAAACCATCTCGTTTTACACACACACACACACACACACACACACACACACACACGCACACACACACACACACACACAGTCAGCACATTCATCAGTCAGGAATGTTTGTTACCATCAAACTAGAAAATAATGACATAAACAGATTTGCTGTAATGAGGGTCAACATCTCATTATATAACACAGGAAAGATGATGCAACACAGTGTGTGTGTGTGTGTGTGTGTGTGTGTGTGTGTGTGTGTGTGTGTGTGTGTGTGTGTGTGTGTGTGTGTGTGTGTGTGTGTGTTCATCTCTCTGAAGGTGTTTTTCCTCATTGTTCATTCTCTGTATCTCTTACAGTCAAAATTATTTTCATATTGTCTCTTTGGGAAACACGACACAGAACTTGACGGCCGAACACTGAATCACAGGAGGAACAACACGATTCATCCATTCAGTGAGATTCCGTCATTATCCTGTGGCTTTTGTGAAGACGCCACTCTTCATTTTGGGTGACTGAGTCTCAGCTTCAGCATCAGTAATAATTCTGTCTCACACATGGCTTCATCTGATCAATTTCACTTCCTCTCCCTCTTCCTCCTCCTCCTCCGTGTAAAATCCGCCAGCTTTTGTTTGAAACCGCGTGGATTCGTGTCACATGTCATAACAAATCCACTGTTCATCTATTAACCTTCAGGCATGGCAAAGCAGATTCATAATAATAATAATAATAATAATAATAATAATAATATGTGAACATCAAAATAAAGAATTCCTCAAGAGTTCGTTATTATAGATTTCTAGAAAAATCTAGATTTTTTTTCTAAAAGAATAAATCATTCTGTTGTTGGGTTCTCCAGAGGCACACACCAAAGAAGGCTTTATGGTGGGATATGGATTATTTTGTGGTCGTTCATGCTCCTAAAATGGTTCTAGTGTGGAACCTTTCTGATAGGGAAACACTCTGGTGTAGTGTTCAACATAGAACCATTAAGGTGCAGATAAAAGAACCTTTTGTGGTGCTGTATGGAGATTATTAATCTACTAACAATGTTAATGTGATAGATATGCTTTTAAGGGGGGAAAAAAGGGGTTCATCACGGGTTCCTTGAGTGTTCATTGTATAATTAAGGGTTCTTAGCCTATTAAAAAGTGTTGGAACCTATTCTCATAAAAACTCTCATTTTAGGGTTCCCTCAGAGGAACAACCAAAGAACTCTGAAGGGTTCTAGATTAGAGATTTTCCCCCTAATGAACTGGTTTATTTAGGTTTGAGGGTTGTAGTCTATGTAGCGAGACATTTTGGGGGGGGCGAGGGGGGTTCTGTTCCTTGTGAAATGGTTCTAGAGTACTTCAAGTGCACTTTGATGACTTGCTAGCGCTACTAAGTCCTGATTATTTCCTCAGATAAGGGATAGGTATTTATCAGTGCTTCAATCCAGCAGTTGGAGCACTGATCTCATGTGGTATATGATGACCGGGCTGGAGAACAGGAACATGGGTAGTGTGTTATTAACAAATCAAAGCAACATACAAAGTGTGTGAGATCATGTGACACGGCGGTCTTCGGAACAGTGGAGCTTGTTTTTAATACAGTACCTCAACAATCTTGTGTGTGTGTGTGTGTGTGTGTGTGTGTGTCTGTATGTGTGTGGTGAGCCATGAGCCCATTGTGTCTTTAATAAACTCTCATTAAATAAAAAATAGTATGAGGCAGAGCTGAGCCAGTTTCTGCCTCGACTTATTCTTAATAAAGCCCGGTACACTCAGATCAGATGTTTCAGTAATCCGATAGTAAAAATTCACACCAGCCACTTAACACACGTCTGTCGTCTCCATCAGCTCTGAGGGAAAATGACGGACCAGTGATGGTCTCTGAAGGTGAGGCCAGTCTCCACAAGCTCTTAAAGCACATCTATTATTTACTGGTGTTGGGTTCTCTTTCTCCGAGACAGAGTCAAGACCAAGCCCATCACCAGTGGAGTCCGAGTCAAGACCCATTGTAAAGGGGGGCGAAAAGGGGGCGCGAGTCCAGATGCTCAGATGTGCTGGGTGTAGCATCTTCCTAACCTGACATGAAGTTTCTCTTTAAAATAAATAAATAAACAAAGCATCTACTTTGGCATTATCATTTTGTAATAAGTACATAAGTACTATAAGTACACAGGACATGTTAAGCACAGCCCATTCTTCTAGCATGCGCTGCAGAGTAATCCTATTTTAGGGGTTAGGGGTTAGGGAACATGTGTGCGGTAAAGGAAATGACACACAGTTTGCTAGTTATAGAAAAGATTTTTTTTAAAGAAAAGCAACAGCACATGTAAAGATTTTAAACTCAAAGCACATTGGTTTTGATTTAAACACACAGCAGGTAATAAAATGCAGTAAAAACTAGGATTTGTTTTGGGTCGCAGAGATAAACATGTACATTTGGTACTGAACATTACACGCTATTTGTTCATGGAGTCGATGAACAATATTAACAGTAAACAGGGAGTGTCAGAAAAATATTTCGAGTCTTCGTAGACAAGACCGAGACATCACCGAGTAGAAGTTAACCCGGGTTTATGACAACACCAAGACCATTGTTTCGTGTTCTCAAAATCAACACTGGCCTCAAGGAGCACAACACTATAATTTACTATTCAATAATCCTTTAGTGTTTATCTTCACTGTCAATTTCCTAATCTCTTATTTTCAACTTCTGGTTATTTTCCCGGTTATATATTATTCGAGATATTATTAATTGTTTTATTCCTTGTGTAAAGTGTTTTGAGATTTTGGACTCCAAGTAAAAAGCGCTATATAACAAATTATTATTAGTAGTAGTAATAGTAGTAGTAGAATGTAATAGTAGTAGTATTAATAGTAGTAGTAGTATGTATTAGTATTAGTAGTAGTAGAATGTAATAGTATTAGTATTAGTAGTAGTAGAATGTAATAGTAGTAGTATGTATGTATTAGTAGTGGTAGTAGTAGTAGTATGTATGTATGTATGTATTAGTAGCAGTAGAATGTAATAGTAGTAGTAGTAGTAGTAGTAGTAGTATGTATGTATTAGTAGTAGTCGTATGTATTAGTAGTAGTAGTAGAATGTAATAGTAGTAGTAGTATGTATTAGTAGTATGTATTAGTAGTAGTAGTAGTAGTAGTAGTAGTATGTATGTATGTATGTATTAGTAGCAGTAGAATGTAATAGTAGTAGTAGTATGTATTAGTAGTAGTATGTATGTATTAGTAGTATGTATTAGTAGTAGTAGTAGAATGTAATAGTAGTAGTAGTATGTATTAGTATTATGTATTAGTAGTAGTATTAATAGTAGTAGTAGTATGTATTAGTAGTAGTAGTAGAATGTAATAGTAGTAGTAGTAGTAGTAGTAGTAGTATGTATGTATTAGTAGCAGTAGAATGTAATAGTAGTAGTAGTATGTATTAGTGGTATGTATTAGTAGTAGTCATATGTATTAGTAGTAGTATTAGTAGTAGTATTGGTAGTAGTAGTAGTAGTAGTAGTATGTATTAGTAGTAGTAGTAGTAGTAGTAGTAGTAGTCGTATGTATTAGTAGTAGTAGAAGAATGTAATAGTAGTAGTAGTATGTATTAGTATTATGTATTAATAGTAGTAGTAGTAGTAGTATGTATGTATGTATTAGTAGTAGTAGTAGTAGTAGTAGTAGTCGTATGTATTAGTAGTAGTAGAAGAATGTAATAGTAGTAGTAGTATGTATTAGTATTATGTATTAGTATTAGTAGTAGTAGTAGTAGTAGTATGTATGTAATAGTAGCAGTAGAATGTAATAGTAGTAGTTGTATGTATTAGTAGTAGTAGAAGAATGTAATAGTAGTAGTAGTATGTATTAGTATTATGTATTAGTAGTAGTATTAATAGTAGTAGTAGTATGTATTAGTAGTAGTAGTAGAATGTAATAGTAGTAGTAGTAGTAGTAGTAGTAGTAGTATGTATGTATTAGTAGCAGTAGAATGCAATAGTAGTAGTAGTATGTATTAGTGGTATGTATTAGTAGTAGTAGTATGTATTAGTAGTAGTCATATGTATTAGTAGTAGTATTAGTAGTAGTATTGGTAGTAGTAGTAGTAGTAGTATGTATTAGTAGTAGTAGTAGTAGTAGTAGTAGTCGTATGTATTAGTAGCAGTAGAAGAATGTAATAGTAGTAGTAGTATGTATTAGTATTATGTATTAATAGTAGTAGTAGTAGTAGTATGTATGTATTAGTAGTAGTATTAGTAGTAGTAGTAGTCGTCGTATGTATTAGTAGTAGTAGAAGAATGTAATAGTAGTAGTAGTATGTATTAGTATTATGTATTAGTATTAGTAGTAGTAGTAGTAGTAGTCGTATGTATTAGTAGTAGTAGAAGAATGTAATAGTAGTAGTAGTATGTATTAGTATTATGTATTAGTATTAGTAGTAGTAGTAGTAGTAGTATGTATGTAATAGTAGTAGTCGTATGTATTAGTAGTAGTAGAAGAATGTAATAGTAGTAGTAGTATGTATTAGTATTATGTATTAGTATTAGTAGTAGTAGTAGTAGTATGTATGTATTAGTAGTAGTAGTAGAATGTAATAGTAGTAGTCGTATGTATTAGTAGTAGTAGTAGAATGTAATAGTAGTAGTAGTAGTAGTAGTATGTATGTATGTATTAGTAGCAGTAGAATGTAATAGTAGTAGTAGTATGTATTAGTATTAATAGTAGTAGTATGTATGTATTAGTAGTAGTAGTAGTAGTAGTAGTATGTAATACTATTATGTTCGCAGCATTTACAAATGAATTTACAAAGATCTTATAGAGGTTTCAAGGTTCCAGAGTACAAGTAACAAGTTTGTCATAAACACTTGCTTACATTTCTGATTTTAAGAATACTTTGAAAGCATGTTTTAATGGAATGTGTAGGTCTGGCTTAAATCAAAGAGTCAAGGCTTTAGACTTTTCTATGTTAACTTTCCTGGAAATTGGTGACAGAGCCTGAAAAATGAGGCACAGGGAACTATGAGCTGATCTGAAGTCTGTGGTTTCACAAATCTTTCAGAAATCTGCACAGAATGGATCAGATGGAAAAGCAGAAGCTGATCTGAGAACAGTGACAGATCTGAACCTTCTGATAAATCGTGCAAATGGATATGGATTAGCTGCTGAGTGTACATTTTAGCTAAATGGAGTATAATGCACCGTGCTGATCTGGGAGCAGTTCTTTCTCAAATCCTAACCTGCTGAGAAACTGCACACATGCTCCTGGATGAGCAGCCGAGGGGAAATCTCACCACAAAGCCAGAAAACAGCAGGAGCTTGTTTCACGTTAGATGCACAGGTGGCTGAGAAGATCCTCATTTCATAACTCTTTTGTTTTATCTTTTTTTGTCTGTTCTTCCAGCTGCACTCCAGCCCCTGTGAGATTTTGCGAGTGTTCTGAAGCCCACACAGCAGCTCCAAAAATAGTTCTTTCATTTTAGAAGAGAGGAGCGAGAATAAAAAGCCCAAATAAACACTGGAGATGTTGTTCGGAACAGGACACGTGCAGGAACGAGCGTTACATACGGAACAGAAGACAAGCACTCACTCCCTGATGCAATCTTTCAATAAACAAGTGATGGCAAATGAACTGTGTAACTTATAGCAACCAGGAGCCAATGAGAGGCGAGGAAGCAGTGCAGCCATGGCGATGGGGTTCTCCTGGAAGCAGCAGCAGCAGCAGCAGCAGTCGGAGCGGCGGCTTTTCAGACTCACACAGAGAACAGACACGGATCTGTGTTTCACCCACAGAGAGGAAAAGTGCTAATTAACTCCAACATCATCCACTATTCCGAGTGGCATGCATAAATTAGGAACCTCTGAAAGAGGACGGAGTGTGTGCACGTTGGAGAAGAAGAAATGAACCCAAGCTCTTCAAGTGTAAAATTCAAACCATCCCAAATAAAATATACGGAATCACTGGCGAAGGAATCACACCACACATACACAAACAATGCACAAATTCTTTAAGATGTGATTACATTTCTAAAAGCTAGAGCTGAAAGTTGATGAAGGACTAAAACAAATCCAACAGAAAAGTGCAACACAACGACACGGATAAACAGATGAACTAACAGCTGCTTTAACAAGTGTTTCTACCACGTTTCTACCACCACAACGATTCAACACAACGTGAAGCGCTGCAACGTCCATGTGCTCTGACTCCATCTCTCACACACACACACACACACACACACACACACACACACACACGTTAATCAGCACATGGAATCAGACATCACACTGATGCTCCTCTAACACGCTGCAGGTCTGAAGGCCACTGTACCTGTACGGAATCCAGTCCGCCGAGTGTTTGGAGCTCATATCTCACGCTGTCGAGGAGCCGCTGGATGAGACGGGGGCTGGGGAGCGCTGAGGCAGAGCGACGCACAACAGCGGAGGATTTGGAGAGTGAGACGGACGACCATTGTCTGAATTTCTCCTACAGCTCAGACGCTAATCTTCAGCCTCTGTTGTTCTGCAGCCAGAGCTCAGCTCTCGCTTCAGTGCTTCTCATTCTGTGTGTGCTGATCTCTCTCTTCTCAAACTGTCTCTCGACCACTCTCTATGTCTCTCACATAACCCCTCCACTGCGCAGCTGCCTTCTGCTCTCTCAGTACACTGTATCTCTCTGTCTCTCTCTCTCTCTCTCTGTATATCTATCTGTGTATATATATATATATATATATATATCTGTCTGTTTCTCTGTCTGCTTGATTGGTTGCTTTGATGTCAACAGTCCTTCAATCAACACACACACACGCACACACACACACACACACACATGCAGTCTCACATGTTGTGTGATTTATTCATGCTTTCATCCAGTGCAGGTCGTATTAGCATGAGACACACACTGCAGCTCTAATTGTCTGATTTAAACCGAGTGCAAACAAAAGGAACATAACTACTGAACTGTTTACACTCTTCGCTCTCTCGCTCTGTGTGTGAGTGTGTGTGTGTGTATGTGTGTGCGGGTGTGTGTGTGATCCCATGTTAATCACACGCCGAGTTAATTTTCTCAGATGCAAAACCTCATCCTAATAACTAATAAAATGCACCAATCAGACGAAAGAGTTCACGATGAATTAAAAGCAGCCTGTTAAACCGTGTTAATCCCACACACTGCTGAGTTCTGGATTGTGATTGGTCAGAAGGTGTGAGCTAGTTTTCTATAACAGCAGCTCTGACAGTAGCGCATCTGCACATCACAGGTTTATATACATAGCAACAACTCATTCACGTTGATGGAAGGAGTCTCCAGTGTCAGTGCTGTGTAACAGTCAGAGGTAAAGCTGTGATTTTTTTCCGACTTCTTCAGGACAGAGGAGTTTACACTTCTTTGCGGTTTCTCGGTAACATTCGCAACAAGCTGCGTTTGTTTGTCTTATTAACGTGAAGAGAGAGAGTAAAGAGAGAGAATAGAGACAGAGGGAATAGAGGGAGAGAATAAAGAGAGAGAAGAGAGAGAGAACAAAGAGAGAGAATAGAGAGAGAGAATAGAGAGAGAATAGAGAGAGAGAATAGAGAGAGGGATGGTGAGGGAACGAGTGTTTATAGCTGCTATAACGAAAGTGAGAACAGGAACTCACTCGTTTCATCGATGTTCCACAGCATTAAATGTAATTATAAATTTGTTAAATAAAGAAATATGTGTGTTGTTGGTTGTCGCTGTGGAATAAACGGAATAAAATATTTACAGAAACTATTGGAACAGCGAGGCTAATTCTATTTTATCCCTGTGCACTGAAGACATTTGGGTTTGAGATCAAAAGATAAAGAGAGTTTAGGATTTCAGGTTTTTTTCCCTGGTATTTTTATATAAACAGCTTAGAACACGGCACCTTTTGTGGCAGATCACCCAATATTCAGGTGAACAAAAGTATAGGAACTTGGCAGACAGAATGTTCCTGTAGATTTCTGAATTCATTCTGCTGCTCCATCATGAGTTCCATCATCAATAAAGATGAGTGAGAATGTTCCAGAAGCAGCCGTGCAAGCCCAGGCCATGACGCTACCTCCACCATGTTTCACCGATCAGCTCGTATGTTCTGGATCATGAGCAGATCCTTTCTTTCTCCACACTTTGGCCTTTCTGTCACTTTGGTAGATGTTCATCTCGGTTCCAGAACTTTTGTGGATCATCTCTGTATTTCTTTGTGAATTCCAGTCTGGATTTCTGACTCTTACTGCTGATGAGGGGTTTACAGCTTGTGCTACGGCCTATAAATTTCTGCTCTCGAAGTCTTCTTCGAACAGTGGATTGTGAGACCTTCACCCTGCCCTGTGGAGGTTGTTGGTGATGTCACAGACTGTTGTTTTTGTGTTTTTCTTCACAGCTCTCACAATGTTTGTGTCATCAGCTGCTGTTGTTTTCCTTGGCCGACCCGTTCGTTGTCTGTCGCTTAGCACACCAGTGGTTTCTTTCTTTTTCAGGACATTCCAGATTGTTGTATTATCTATGCCCAATGTTTGTGCAATGCCTCGGATTGATTTTCCCTCTTTCTCAGCTTCAACGTGGCTTGCATTTCTCCCATAGACAGCTCTCTGATCTTCATGTTGGTTTATCCTTTTTAACAACAGTTGCAGTCTTCACAGGTGAGCCCAGGGCTCAAACCAAGAGTAGAT
>NC_030425.2:30410000-30430000 GCF_001660625.3 Ictalurus punctatus
CCCCCCGTCAGTGTTGTCACCATGGATAACTCCGCCCCCACTTCTGTGACATCACCGTGGATAAACACCAAACCCCCCCCACCACCACCACCGTCAGTGACATCACTTCACGATGGTGAAAAACGCATGTCATGTGAATATCAGCGAAGGATACAGAGCTGCTGAGGGAAAAGTGCAGGATCCAGCTCGTCCAAATCGTGAAAACGTTTTATATTAAGCGCTTCAAACAAACTGGTACATGTATTAACGTGTAGCAACGTGTATTAACATGTAGTAACGTGTATTAACGTGTCTCGTCGTGTCAGATGCCGCGACAGACGCGTTTACTGTTTAACGTGTTCCAGACGTGTTTTCTTCAGCACCGAAATGACGTTTATCTTCATATCCTTATCTGTAAATGTTAGAAATTCCCACCAGTATTTCCATTTTACATAAAGTCTTGTCCACTTTACACTTAGTTTCTGCTTTTGTTTTTATTCTTTAGCATTTTTAATGTAGTGATTTAACTTCTGCTTTAAAGCTTGTGGACAGTCAGCTGTTTTTTTGTTTTTAAAATATCATGTTAATATTTGTAAAAATCCTTTACACAGTGTACAAGTGTACAGCATAGCACACATATACATTTAATACCTTTATCATAGCCTTCAGTTTACAGTGTGTGAAGGACAATGTCAGGCAGAACGTGAAATTACATGTTTTTCTATAAACTGGATGTGTTTCATTTCTGTACCAGCTTTAAAGCTGTGGTATTTTACAGACTTTCACTGCTTCACCATCTCGAAGGCTCTCGTTCTTCACTTTCACATTTAGTGATGTGTATTTAATGTCTGTCTATATAAAGTCCACAAAAGCCATCTTTTTGGAGCGCTTTACTGAGAAGGAACTCACAGACAAGTATGTATGTAATGTATATGATCAGCTGTGGTTCTGATTGGTTCTGCTCTGTTCTCTGGCTAACACAGTTTTATTCTCAGCTCCTTAAATGATGTCCAGAATGAATTTTCATCGTCCATCAAAGAACACGCTTTTCCATGGGCGTGTTACATATCATCATGTTTTGGTGTATCACAGCAACACTATAAACAAAAGAATCACTGCATTACACAGTGCTGGAGTGTTGTGACGGGGATCTCTCAGACCTCAGGTCTTATCCACAACAACTCTGACTGGGTGAAGGACACAAGACCTGTATAAATATCCTGTGTGTTAAAACTGATATGAAATTCTTTAGTTAACCCGAATCTCTCTTCTCACATGCAACAGTGTTTGATGGGAAATCCCAGGATGCCTCGGTACGATAGAAATCAGAACAGAGCCTCCGTCTCATCTGCTCCCGAGTCCAACAACATAAAATCCAAAGCAGTAAAACCGAGTGTGGTCTCACAAAGGAAAGGGCAATGCCTAAAACATAGACAAGGTGAATATATCACAAACAAGAACAAACATGAAAACTGGGAAACAAGGCATACACACACACGATAAGAGCTCATAAAGATACTGTGACACAACAGCATATAAACAAAAACACTAATCTTTGTGTTTGTTTGCCCTATTGTGTTCACCTGTTCTGTGTTAAAGGATTAAACACACAACAAGTGAACACAATGGGGCAACAGACCAATGACAGGACAGGAGCAGAGACACGTACAAAACAGAACTCTCTCTTCCAAACACTCTCTTCCTCTCAGTTTCTCTTTTCAAAATAAAATAAAATGTCAAAAAGTCCAGAGACATTAAGTCCAAAACGCACCACCTGCATAAAGCCCAATACACTACACACTACAATATTCTGTGCTCTTTAACAGCGAGTACAGACTGAGTGGAAGATTGGATTTGTTTTTAATGAATAGATAAAAAGAATCAGGCTTGGTACAGGACTCGTGCTTCAAGGCCGTAATGTTCTAAGAACATGTTCCTTAATGTTCCTGAGGGACAATGTGTTCATGCCTCAGTTCTCACGCCTTTGATGCAGATTTTAAACCTTTATGACCAACCCAATCTCGTTACTCTCAGATACGGAACCGTAAGATACTCACCAGAAACTGTTCTTCAGCATATCCACCCCGTCTCCTAACCATGTGTCTGTCAAAACATCTGATTAAGATGAACGTGTCGTTTTAAACCACTACGATACGATGATCTGCGAAGAAGAATCGAAACAGGAAACTACATACAATGCCTCAGGAACATCAAGGGTATCATTTAAAAAACTAATCTATGAATATACGTAAATATGACTGGCATCTCGTTATGACAGATATTTTGGCTCATGCACAAACAATATCAAATAAATGTATTCTTGTCTATTATCACTACAGTTAAAACGAGATTTAAACGGTAAACAAAAAGTGTGTAGGCCGTTACATTCACATTCGGTCTGCACTCAGATCTCTGGGATGATGAGCTTCACAGCAGGAATGAAAGAAGCGTCCGTCTGAGAAGATACGAGCCTCTGGCTGTTTTATGAAGCAGCAGCTCCAACACATTCAGTTACCTTCACGCCTGATCTCTCTGCTGCACAAAACCCACAACCACAAGCCATGAAAAAAACAAAAACAAGATCCTTCTGGGTACAGGAGAGTCGGAGAGAGGAAAAGAGAAGAGGCTAACCATTTCGCTCTCATTTTCTCCCTCTCTCTCTGTCTGTCTGTCTGTCTCTCCAGCATCAGGTTGTGGCGCTATACAGGAAGTGATGCATTGTCCTTATTATACAATATGCAGATTATTAACATGAAAGCGATTTGGTTTAAAGCAGGTGCCTTCAGTCTTTTCACTCCCATCCTTCCTGTGCTGCAGGGTTTAAAGCCACCTGAACAGGAGTCACATGATTCCACTCGTTCAATCAATTCCTCTCGGTCTCTAATTAGCTATGAGGAGTGCCTCCTGTTTAGCAGGAATCAGGACCTGCAGCCACACCGGCGCTTGGAAAATAAGACTGAAGAGACGTACTTTAGAGAAAAGAACATTCCAAAATTAGTACTAATCAGAAGAGCTGGTGTACGGTGTCACTAGAAGCACTAGGGTTAGCCTGAAGACATAAACGTGATTCCAAATCGACGAGCTAACAGTGCACAAAGCTCAACGTTTCTGAAGAAATGTCTTCTTCTGTCAGTTTGAGACTGAGACTGTGAAGCTCTGTAACTGGTTCTCAGCCCCGCTCCTGTTTCGGTGGGTACTAGGTAAGTTCGAGTTTAGTTCGAGCAAACTCTGGTTTTTCAGTCTCAACAAGGTGGATTGGTACGCAGCCAGTTTCATCTCCATGGTAACTTACACTACGCAGCTACCCTGCGATGGAGTGGGTTTTATTCTTGTTAAGAAAACTCTAAATCAGCTCAAGTGATATAAATCTGACACGTGAAAGTTAACCCTTGAGTGTTTGTAGTGAAGGCTTCACCGTCTGTGGGGAATCCTGTGGAGCTCGGTGCGCAAATGATAGAAAGGGCACTTCGAAGGAAACTAATTTTTAGGGCCAGACGCAATCACCTGGATTTTCCCGGTGGTCACGAAAGATATGGATTTTGGGCAGATGGTATAATTTATCTCCACCAGCTTCTTGAGCCATACATTAAAAATCTGATACTCTGAACCCACACCCCTTACTGTACCACACACTCACACTTACTGTACCGCACACTCACACTTACTGTACCGCACACTCACACTTACTGTACCGCACACTCACACTTACAGTACCGCACACTCACACTTACAGTACCGCACACTCACACTTACTGTACCGCACACTCACACTTACTGTACCGCACACTCACACTTACAGTACCGCACACTCACACTTACAGTACCACACCCTCACACTTACTGTACCGCACACTCACACTTACTGTACCGCACACTCACACTTACAGTACCGCACACTCACACTTACAGTACCGCACACTCACACTTACTGTACCACACCCTCACACTTACTGTACCACACCCTCACACTTACTGTACCACACCCTCACACTTACTGTACCGCACACTCACACTTACAGTACCGCACACTCACACTTACAGTACCACACCCTCACACTTACTGTACCGCACACTCACACTTACTGTACCGCACACTCACACTTACAGTACCGCACACTCACACTTACAGTACCGCACACTCACACTTACAGTACCGCACACTCACACTTACTGTACCACACCCTCACACTTACTGTACCACACCCTCACACTTACTGTACCGCACACTCACACTTACTGTACCGCACACTCACACTTACTGTACCACACCCTCACACTTACTGTACCGCACACTTACACTTACAGTACCGCACACTCACACTTACTGTACCACACACTCACACTTACTGTACCACACAGTCACACTTACTGTACCACACACTCACACTTACTGTACCGCACACTCACACTTACTGTACCGTACATTCACACTTACTGTACCACACACTCACAATTACTGTACCACACACTCACACTTACTGTACCACACACTTACTGTACCACACACTCACACTTACTGTACCACACACTTACACTTACTATACCGCACACTTACTGTACCGCACATTCACACTTACTGTACCGCACACTCTCACTTACTGTACCACACCCTCACACTTACTGTACCGCACACTCACACTTACTGTACCGCACACTCTCACTTACTGTACCACACACTCACACTTACTGTACCGCACATTCACACTTACTGTACCGCACACTTACACTTACTGTACCGCACACTTACACTTACTGTACCGCACACTTACACTTACTGTACCGCACACTCACACTTACTGTACCACACACTTACACTTACTGTACCGCACACTTACACTTACTGTACCGCACACTCACACTTACTGTACCGCACACTCAGACTTACTGTACCGCACACTCACACTTACTGTACCACACCCTCACACTTACTGTACCGCACACTCACACTTACTGTACCGCACACTCTCACTTACTGTACCACACACTCACACTTACTGTACCGCACATTCACACTTACTGTACCGCACACTTACACTTACTGTACCGCACACTTACACTTACTGTACCGCACACTCACACTTACTGTACCGCACACTCACACTTACTGTACCACACACTTACACTTACTGTACCGCACACTTACACTTACTGTACCGCACACTCACACTTACTGTACCGCACACTCAGACTTACTGTACCGCACACTCACACTTACTGTACCACACACTCACACTTACTGTACCACACACTCACACTTACTGTACCACACACTTACACTTACTGTACCGCACACTTACTGTACCGCACACTTACACTTACTGTACCGCACACTCACACTTACTGTACCGCACACTCACACTTACTGTACCACACATTTACACTTACTGTACCACACACTTACACTTACTGTACCGCACACTTACTGTACCGCACACTTACACTTACTGTACCACACACTTACACTTACTGTACCACACACTCACACTTACTGTACCACACACTTACACTTACTGTACCGCACATTCATACTTACTGTACCACACACTCACACTTACTGTACTGCACACTTACTGTACCGCACACTTACACTTACTGTACCGCACACTCACACTTACTGTACCGCACACTTACACTTACTGTACCGCACACTTACTGTACCGCACAGTCACACTTACTGTACCGCACACTTACACTTACTGTACCACACACTTACTGTACCACACACTTACACTTACTGTACCACACACTCACACTTACTGTACCACACACTCACACTTACTGTACCGCACACTCACACTTACTGTACCGCACACTTACACTTACTGTACCGCACACTCACACTTACTGTACCGCACACTCACACTTACTGTACCGCACACTTACACTTACTGTACCACACACTTACTGTACCACACACTTACACTTACTGTACCACACACTCACACTTACTGTACCACACACTCACACTTACTGTACCGCACACTCACACTTACTGTACCGCACACTTACACTTACTGTACCGCACACTTACACTTACTGTACCACACACTCACACTTACTGTACCGCACACTTAGACTTACTGTACCACACACTCACACTTACAGTACCGCACACTCACACTTACTGTACCACACATTCACACTTACTGTACCGCACATTCACACTTACTGTACCGCACACTCACACTTACTGTACCGCACACTCACACTTACTGTACCACACACTCACACTTACTGTACCGCACACTTACACTTACTGTACCGCACATTCACACTTACTGTACCGCACACTTACACTTACTGTACCACACACTCACACTTACTGTACCGCACACTCTCACTTACTGTACCACACATTCATACTTACTGTACCGCACACTTACACTTACTGTACCGCACACTCTCACTTACTGTACCGCACACTTACACTTACTGTACCACACACTTACACTTACTGTACCGCACATTCACACTTACTGTACCGCACACTCATACTTACTGTAAATTAGTCTGGTTTTGTCAACTCAAATCTTACTCTGCAACTCTGAGTTTGTTCAGCTGGCTTGGTGGAACAGGCCTCTGGAGCGTTTGGAGTGTTTCCTGCTCTAACACACCTGATTCAGCTGAGGAAACATTGATAATTAGCTGATTAGTTGAATGAGGTGTGTTAGAGCAGGAACATAAGGGACAAAGGGTTCTCCATGAACAGAGTTAGGAAGTTGTGACTTAGGCAGCTGTGATCAATAAAATCAAGAAGGTTCACATACAGAACTTTTGCTAATAATAACTTTTGGCTCTTCCTGGTGAAACACGGAGCAAACAACAATTTGTGCAACTCTTGGCAAAATAAGGAATTCCAATTTATCTCCAAACTGAGTGCTAATTCATCTACCTTAATGAACTTTTTGGTGTACAGTCATCATCCTGACTTTCATTAAGCTCTTTATCCTGGTCAGAGTGGCAGTGGAATGCTGGGCATGAGGTGGGAATTCATGCTGGATGGGACACACTGTACATCACTGGACACCACAAACACATTCACAACTGGGGCATTTTATCTTGGCCAATCCTCCTACCTGAACGTTTTTAGGATGTGGGGGTGAACTGGAGAATCTGTAAAACTCAGCACATACGGTAACCTGAGCTCAGGACTGAACCTGGAGCTGAGGAGAGTGCACCACCCGCTGCACCACCACACTTCCCAGTCATCATCCTTACTTTATTCATTCCTGATCTTCACTCCAATCACTGTGCTGCTTCATTTATTACTCCTCTGCTAGTTTCCTGTTCTACTTCCTGTTTGCATCACTGCATCTCCTGAGATTATGCTTAACACTGACCATTAGAGGTTTTTCAGGATGGAGTTTGGATTTAGGGGTTTCAGAGTTCTTGCTCTCTGGCATTCCTGTAGATGGAAGCCATCAACAACTCCATGTCTTCTGTCTTATTCTTTTTAAACCATGAATGATTGTTGCTCTTCCAGCACATTCTCCCGTCGGTGCACTGAGGCAGGTCACCCGGTCAGTATGAATGTCTAGAAGTAAATCATGGCTTCTGGGCTTGTGTTTAATTCTGTGAGGCTTCATCACACACAGAGTGATTCATTACTGCAGAGGGTCGGTGGTATGAGTTTTACAGCACTCCAGCTGAGGATCGGTGATGCAGGTGGGTTTTTGTGAAAGTCTGAGTTTCCACTCAGTAGTCATCATGTTGTCTGAGCTATCCAACCAACTCTTTCTAATTTTTTTAATGGCTGTCTGAACAATTGATCATGTGTCAAAGTCTGCATCTTAATTAGATATTTCTGGATAGATTGTGCATCAGGCTTTCAACAACTGCTACCTTACCTTGCCACACTTACGAAAATGGCCGTGTTGATTAGCCACTGTATATTACCTTAACAATAAACTCAATTCTTCAAACATGCAAAAGTTTACAAAACGTTAACTGATTAAATGGGTTCGATCCTGAGCTCAGGATTCTGTCTGTGTGGAGTTTCACATGTTCTCCCCATGTCCCTGTGGGGTTTCTTCCAGGTTATCCGGATTCCTCTTCATCAACATCATCAATACCATCTCCACCATGGTGTCTCACCATCAACACCATTTTCACCATCAACACCATCAAGACCATTTCCACCATCAACACCATCTCCATCAATATCATCTCCACCACCAGCACCATCTCAATCATCTCCACCATCAACACCTACTCTGGTGAAATATGTATGCCTCCTGAGTTGTTGTTTTAGAAAAAGGGGTGGGACTAAGCAGCTCTTTTCCATCTGGGTGAGGAGCTAAATTCTGGTCCAGAAAAATGTACAAAGTCAAAGCGACATATTCCCAATCTGAATCTTTCAACACAATGTTTGAAATTGTATCATCATATAGATGTAGAAATGTCATTAAACATGATGATCTGCAGCTTTAATTTAACCAGAAAACCAAGAATCCTAAAAAAAGGACTTTTCTCCTCATGTGCTCTCAGACGAAGGTGGTGGTGTGGGAGAAATGCTCCTTCTTTTAGACTGCTGTGAGAGAAGAGCTCCGCAGTGCTGAGACCCGGACTAATGTTTCTGACTGAAAGCTGAGAGATTAAAGGGTTAAACTCCACTGGGGTGTGTTTACTTTCTGTAAATCTGAAAGAGTCTTCAGCAGAAAGTGTAATATACATATTAATGATATATTCATGCACAAAACAACATGTCAGGATTATTTGTTTATTTGTTTGTTTGTTTTTTGCATTGCTTATTGTAAAAAGGAGACACGTAGGCTAAGTGTCCCATTCTTCTACAGCAGTAATCACCAACCCTATTCCTGGAGATCTACCTTCTTCAAGATTTCATCTAATCTAAGAAGTTCTTGATCAACTAAAGCAGGTGTGTTAGATTTTGGTTGGAGATGAAACCTGCAGGAAGGTAGATCTTCAGGAAGAGGGTTGGTGAGCACTGCAAAACATCATCTCCAGCGTTTAACATGTGGCCGGATTCCTCTAGAAAAAAATCAAGTCTCATTTTAACACCACAGAACGAGTGTTTCTCTCAGTGAGACTCTGGAAGCCTAAATATTCTTCCTTCTCTGAAAAAGAAGGGAAAAAACCCCCGTGTCTGATGAAAGTGTCTGATGAAAGTGTCTGATGTGATGAAATATTTCTCAGTCATTTGTATAGCTGTGTTGTTCCCGTATCAGGATGCGAACTTTAGGGTGTAAAATCTCTGATAAATCATCTCACTCTCTCTATTTACATCAGATCATTAATTACACCTGCAAGTTCAAATCTAATCTCAACTCCAAGAGCTTAAATAGGCTCTCTGTCTCGCTCGCTCTCTCTCTCTCTCTCTCTCTCTCTCTCACTTACTATCTCTCTCACTCTCTATCACTCTCACACACACACACACACACACACACACACACACACACACACACACATATATATGAAGTCCGGTTTGTTTTGTTTTGGAGGAAACAGAGCGATGCTGTGTGTGTGTGTGTTTGCGCGCGTGTGCGCGTGTGTGTGTGCGTGCGTGCGGTGATGCGCGTTTCTGTCACATCCACTCAGTTCCTTACCTGTCATAACTCCAGCGGCTGTAGGACATGCTCTTACTGCTGCTCACTCCGTCCATCATCCTCCCAGAAACGCTCGGTCTCACTCTCTGTCTCACTCTCAGTGGTATCACTCCTAAATGAAATGACAGCCGGTTATTTTCCTGCGCGTTCCCGATACAGCTCCGCGCGCACACACCGCCTGGATCAAAGACCACGGACTGTACCACTACAGCAGGAGGGCGGGGACAACCAACGTGGGACGCTGAGCAACGTAGATGTACCAGACAGGGCCATTTCAGAATAAAGGAGGGGGGAGGGGTTATATAGTCCACAAGGACAAATTCACATACATGTAATATATAAAGACAACAGACAGACAGACAGACAGACAGACTGTACCACTGAAGGGGCGGGGCGGCGCGGGGCGGCGCGGGGCGGGGGACGGGTCAACTGTAGTGCACTGGAAGAAGATGCATATTCATATACATTACTTATATACATACTGTACCACGTGTGTGTGTGGGGGGGGGGGGGGGGGGAGAAAATCATATGCATTCAGAATATGGACTGTACCACTGAGCTTTGGGGTGTTATAAACACATTTATCTGTGCTGGTCAGATAAATTCATATTTCTTACACGTGTTTATTGATTTCTGTTAAATGACTATGATTTTACAGTGTTTATTATATATATATATATATATATATATATATATATATATATATATATATATATATGGGGGGCTGGGGATCACCTCAACCACCACTAGTGTGTAGTCTCCACCTGGATGATGTGACAGCAGCCATATTTCTCCCACCACACACCAGATATTAGTGGAGAGGAGAGATTGATGAAGCCAGTTAGGTTAGAGATTATTAGGAGGTGATGGATAAGGGTCAGTGGGGGGGATTTGGGCAGGGCCCCAGGGTTATACCCCTATTGTTTACCAGAAGTGTCCTGGGATTTTTAAAGACTACAGACAGTCAGGATCTCAGTGTAACGTCTCATCTGAAAGACACTGCTGTTTTTACAGTATAGTGTCCCCATCACTATACTGGGGCATTAGACCCACACAGACCACAGGGTGAGCACCCCCTGCTGGCCTCACTAACACCACTTCCAGCAGCAACCTTAGTTTTCTCCAGGTCTCCCATCCAGGTACTGACCAGATTCAACCCTGCTTATCATCAGTGGGAAACCAGGTGAGAACTGCAGGGCGATGTGGCTCTGGTTCTAGTGTTGAATAATTCTGATCGTTGTTTAGGTTTATTTGTTTTAATAATCTCATACTTACTCATTTCCTTTTATTTCATTATGAGAGCATAAAGACAGGAACCGTGTGAGAGTGTGGAGATGGATCAGCTCAGAGGTCTCATTGAATCACACTAAACTTCATTTCAAAAAGCCAGACTGAGTGACGAGTCCATATCAGTGAGAGACGTCTTTATTGGTCACATATACATTACAACACAGTGAAATTCTTTTCTTCGTATATCCCAGCATGTCAGGAAGCTGGGGTCCGAGCGCAGGATTCAGCGGGCCTGGAGCAGAGGGTTAAGGGTCTTGCTCAAGGCAGTGACCCCTGACCTTCTAATCAGTAACCCAGAGCCTAAACGGCCAAGCCACCACTGCCTCACACTGAACTTAAACACACTTAAAACACACTGAAGATGGAAAAAGTTTGCACAGGTTAAGAAGGTGACTCAGTTCTGAATACTAAAGAGCTCCATTATTCACGCTGACATTAATGAGGCTCGGATCGGTCTATTACACAGAGCCGGATTAAATCAGAGAGAATGAAGTCAAACTCGAGCTTTAGTGTGAATATTACCGTTGCCACTTTCTTTGTGCTGTGATGTTAACAGCGCAACACAGAGCTGCTTTCAGTCCTCCTCTTACTTCTGTTTCATTTACAGCTAATGAAAGCGAGAGCGAGCGTTCTCCTGAACAACACCGACATGACACAAATGACTTTATTAACACAATGTGATATTAGCGGTTCTCAAGTACGGCTTGCGCATGAGGCCGGTGACAATCAGTGAACTTTTAAGATTATACCAAATACTAATAAGTGTGTATGAGTACTGCAATTAAAAAACACACACGATCAGTGTCGAGCTATAATTAAGACATGAACAAAAAAAAAGAAAAAATGAAATACTATAGAGGACATTTACCAAGACATTAAGCTTAAACGGAGACTGAGAAATAACCAACTAAATTTAAAATAATTTCATTTAAAAAACACACACACACATTCACATAACAATTTAATTCATCCAGTACACCTATCAGATGTTTTTAGAAGGAAATCGGAGAACCCAGAGTAACCTGGAGAACCTGTGAAAAACAACAGAGAACCCAGAAGAAGCTGTATGCCTGATTTATCACTTTTAACTCAAATAATTTTCTATTTATAATGTATTTTATTCTGGCATATGAGTAAAATTATACACATAATATACAGTAAGTTACAGTTTGTATCACACACATATTTACTACCCAGTTTGTAGTTAGTTCTTCTTTGTGGGGGTAAAAAGAGGGGGTGGGGCCGTCGTCCATGGAGGATTAAACCACATCGCAGTGAAACACAGGTATCTCCTGCATCTGGTGCCCTCAGTATCTCCTGCCTCTGGTGCCCTCAGTATCTCCTGCCTCTGGTGCCCTCAGTATCTCCTGCCTCTGGTGCCCTCAGTATCTCCTGCCTCTGGTTCCCTCAGTATCTCCTGCCTCTGGTTCCCTCAGTATCTCCTGCCTCTGGTTCCCTCAGTATCTCCTGCCTCTGGTGCCCTCAGTATCTCCTGTATCTGGTGCTCTCAGTATCTCCTGCCTCTGGTGCCCTCAATATCTCCTGTATCTGGTGCTCTCAGTATCTCCTGCCTCTGGTGCCCTCAGTATCTCCTGCCTCTGGTGCCCTCAGTATCTCCTGCCTCTGGTGCTCTCAGCCTTGAAACAACTCAAACAAATGCTGATGTTCTCTCCAAGCTGGATTCAGAATCAGAGCGAGAGACGAGAGGGAAACTCTCCTGCACTCCAGCACAGAACCTGATCCGTAACGTCGTTCTGCGAATTTGACAAAGTTCATTAGAGGATTCAGTTCCATCGCTGCTCACCTCTCCTCACCTCACATCCCTCCTTAAACACAACCCCAAGAGACTGAAATGGAACGAAGCAGCAAAGCAAGCGTTCACCCGAACCGCTCAAAAAGGTGACAC
This sequence comes from Ictalurus punctatus, assembly GCF_001660625.3. Classification (NCBI taxonomy): domain Eukaryota; kingdom Metazoa; phylum Chordata; class Actinopteri; order Siluriformes; family Ictaluridae; genus Ictalurus; species Ictalurus punctatus. The sequence goes on from NC_030425.2 coordinate 30,422,742, forward strand.
CTAGATTTTATTTTACTGCATTCATCATTTCTGTGACATCATTCGAAGGATTTTAATGAATCGTCTTTGACTTTTTCTGTCGCAGATGAGATTATGGATCATTAAATCATGAACTAAAGCCACAGTTTGTATTGTTATGTGCTTTAATGGGAAAAAAAACATAATAAGCAGGCTTTCAGAGACACTTCACCTCTGATCTCTTAATGATAATGTTATAGCTCAGGGCCCACACAGTGTGTGTGTGTTGAAAAGCAAACATGTTCAAGTGAAGGAGTCGCTCAGATTCCTCCTGTAGAGACAGATGGGTTAGGATAGGATAGGATAGCTGAGTTAGGATTTATTGATTTGTAGCTCTAAGTATTTAATAAAACGAATCTCACCGCTCAGAGAAAAGAAATAAACTCCACAGGTTTCCTGTTTAAAAGCTTCTGAGAACAGCACAATTACACACTAAGATAAAGCAGCTTTCACAGGAATAACGGCTCACGCAGCACTGAACTAGAAAAATTCTCAGTCTGCGCATTTTAAAAGCCTTTTCATTACGAAACCTGGTTATTTATTTCACACACATTAGCGTGCGCCGTAACTTTACGACAAGAAGCAAGAATCGTGTCTTTGATCTTTATTCATGCTTAAATGTGAAGACCGCTCTGTGAAGAACATTTATTTTACACTGATGTTCACAAAAAACATACAGAACCCAGGAATAATGCATTTTTATTTTGCTTTAATAAACTACTGAAGGCCCCACACACACATACACACACACACACACACACACACACACACCTTATGAAAACATAATTTATTAAATAGTTTTGTTAGCCTTTATACGACATAAAAAACCTTCAGCATTTTATCAAAACAGAAGAGAAATGTAAAGAGAAAGGTAGACTTTTTTCCTTAAACATGTTTATATTGATATCACGTTGTGACATCACACGGCAGTCTCGGTCTGCAAGGCTCCGCCCACAAGCCACAGAGTGTCTGATATCTAACGAATACTTTTCTGGCCACAAGCTTCAAGATCTTAAAGGTTGGGATGTGATTGGCTCAGATCAGCTGATCTACACGTCTCTGCACTGGACTGTAGTGGAACCTCTAATGAATGCTGGAAGTTTCGCTTCTGTGTTCTTCTGTGTTGTGAAACATCTGCTCGCCCGCTGCATCCACGCCAACCTTATAAACATACGTAAGGGTCAGAAATCAGTCACGGAGCTGTTCAGACTGAGATGGAGCGTCTGGAAGTGTTCGGGTTCAGATCCGATTCACTCAAGCGTGTTAACGGCTTCGGATCAGGTTTACGTTCGTTATTTCACTGAGGATGTCAGTCTGATCGCAGAGTCCGAGTGCGGATCGTTGACGAGAGGATTTTACAGATCGGATCTTCAGGTGAACTCACACACCGGGGCAGCTGTAGAGAATATTACTCTCCTGAGTTCCAGGCAAAGCATTTTATAAGACGCTTGGTTTAATCACAGAGTTTATTATTATAGCACCAGGAGAAGATGTACAGGGAGGAGATGGGAGCAAGAACACACATTATGGATGCACAGAAAGTTCTAGAACAAAAAGGGACTGAGTCGTGTACTGGGTTGAACCTTTACCTCCATCCTAAGCTCGTATTCCCTGGCGGACGTTGCCTTTGTCTGCTAATCCGAGAGCCGCTTCAACTTCAGCTAATTGGTCTCGAGACTCTACGCCATCACCAGAGGACGAGGCTCTTCACCGCCAGATGCAGTGCATCATGGGACATGCTCGAGGATAAAGCTTCAGACTGAAAGCCGCCGTAGGAATTCTTCGTTCTGCCGCTAATAACGTTAACGCCCGTAATCATCTGCTCTATGATATTTATTATAAACCGAGATCATTAAATACTCGTCTTTACAAATACACACAGTGGAGCTCTTCCCATAAGAGCAATCTTCACTTACAAACATATAAAAATACTCGTTAACTAGTCCGATAAGAAAATAACGTATAAAAGTATATAGTAAAAACATTTAATCATGTTCAGAGGATCACTTCCATCTTTTTTCTTTTTAATATCTTATATTACAGTGTGAGAAAACAAAAAGGAAGAGTTTAATCCCTCATACAGAACCGCGTGAACGCAAACAGGAAGACGACAAGAGTGAAATAAAAACATGAGGAGACGGAGACGCGAACCCTGGACAGGAATAATAAACATGGCAGCGCGTGAGGACAGAATCTCAATCCGTCTGAACCGCCAGAACACACACAGAGTCTGAAACATCTCCCACGGTTAACGTACAGAACTGTGCAAAAGTCCAAAAAGGTTCTGGAAAGTGACGATTCGAAACAGCGAAGACTTGAAACTAAAGCAGGCGAGAATTCGCTTTGAGTTTAAAGCTGCTTCAGTTCTCACCGAGTCTTATCGAGTTTTATACAAACATCAGCTGTAGGTTTTAGGAGAACCTTCACGGTTCTTCTGCGGGTTTCTGTTTGTTCTCTTTGATCACACGCTGAACTTCACTCTACAAAGCGATCCACTACAACAACTTCACTCTAACGTTTAATCAAACAAATGAAAAAATAACGACTTCCACACGAACACAGAAGACAAAGACATGAAGTTTGTGAAAAAGTCTAGCGTAAGACTTTTGCACAGCGCTGGAAGTGAAGATTCAGGTTCAGGATTAACAACAGAACGAACAAACAAACAAACAAACAAACAAACAAACAAAAACACACAAAAACCAGAATTTGATCCTATTAAAAAAAAAAACAAATCAAAGAGTTTAAATGCAAACGAATGAAGGCCAGAAAAATGACCAGTTTATTGACTTCTGTTAATAAATCTTCAGCGATGGTCCTTGTGGAGGCACCGGGGTGTGCGCTTCTGTCGAGGAACAGTGAGGAAATAAAAGAAGAAGAGTGAGAAGAGGAGAACCTGAGAGTCCGAACAGAGCCAGAAAAAAACAACGAGCTCAGAGCTGAAAGCAGGACGCGGCGTCTACGTCTACGCTCGCTTACAGGACCAACGCTGAAACACATCAACATCACATTCTCACCGCGGGCCCAAGATGACCGTGAGCGAGAGACAGCGTGAAAGACAGAGAGAGAGAGAGAACATCGAGCAGAACATCACACACAGAGTTAGCGTGAGCAGCTTAAGGCCTGTGTATACGTACATTACACGCACACACATCTCCACCAGCTGGACTCGGTCTGTGGAGAACACCGTGCTGTTATTATGAAGACTTTCAGGTTTTAACGTGTTATCTGATGCACAGTAGTTGATCGGAACACAAAGAAGACAAACGTGGAACAAGACGGAGGAAGTAAGCTTCAGGAACACAAAGCTGGCTAAAAGCCTCTTCATCAACATTCCTGTGTTGTCTATGCGTGAAGTTTTAGTCACTTTAAGGCAACAAAACCCTTCAGAATACAAAAAGCGTTCATGTTTAGTAACAGCGATGTGTAGTGTTGTGTTGAGAGATTATGAGATTACTCTTTATCGGTGTTGTGATGTCAGGACACTGAAGTGAAGATGAAATACTCCTTCAGAGCTCCGTCACCATTTGGTTCTTCTAGTCGTGATGTCTCGGATGCCGCCGTGAGCCGGATATCGCTGGGATGCAGAGTGTGTATGTGTGTGTGTGTTTATTTTCTTTTGAAGACATGCACGTGTGAGAAAGGCAGCGATTCATCCACACGGGATGTGATGTCAGAAGGCAGGGTAGAGGGGGCGGGGTTTGGTGATAGCAGCTGGATGAGTGGCAATGGTGATGGACCAATCAGACGATCACGCAGTGGCAGCCGCTCTTGTCCTTCTCTTTACGCGTTGGCTCCGGTGAGGGCGGGCATTCCTGCTCCTGGAACTTCCTGTCACAGGAAGGAAGTGGGTCACAGATGGATTATTTTATACTGGTTTTGTCGCCACCTTGTGGTTATACTGTACAGTTACACATTTTTTATAATCCAGTCATTATTTCTATTCTTTTTCCTTTCGTGTCTTTTTTTTTTTAACAGTTTAAAAGGCAGACAGAAAAGTGATTCACTGACATGTTCAACAATAATCATCTGTATGAACATTTTTACATTATTATTATATTAATGATTCATTTCCGTTGCATCAAGCCAACAGAAAGGACCTAATACAAACATTTTGGTTTATTGTTAAATTTTGATTCAGTTCATCAGCAGCCACTTTTTCAGTGTAACAGGTGTTTAAATATAAACATATATATATATATATATAAACATATATATATATATATATATATATATATATATATATATATATATATATATATATATATATATATATATATATATATATATATATATATATAAAAGAGTGAGAGAGGGAATAATACTGTAAATATATACAGTAGAGGTGTGTATGTGACGAAGGACTTGGTCCGTTTCACTAAAAACATTGTGTACTATTCTATACTTTATAACCTCTACCATTATGTACACACACACACACACACACACACACACACACCTCCGAAAGTATTGGAACAGCAAGGCCAATTCTTTTGTTTTCACTATACACTGAAGACATTTTGGTTTGAGATCAAAAGATGAGTGAGACGATGGATCAGAAATTCAGCTTCAGTTCCTGATATTTACATCTAAACGTGTTAAACAACTTGGAACATGGAGTCTTTTGTGAGCAAAAGTATAGGAACAGATCAATGTTGACGTGAATGAAAGTAAATAACACTTAATGTTCGATAACTGCACCAATTCTGCGACTCACTGACACCAAACTCTTCTTCTTCTTCTTCTTCTTCTGTGAAGCTTTTCCAGGTTTTTACTGAAGCGTCTTCCAGGTGTTGTTTGTTTCGGGGTTTCTCCCTTCAGTCTCCTCTTCAGGAGGTGAAATGCTGATCAGTTGGGTGAAGGTCTGGTGATTGACTTGTCCAGTTTAAAATCTTCCACTGCTGCATGATGAAGTTCCTCCTGATTCATTTTGGATGCATTTCTACCATCATGAGCTCCATCATCAGAACCTTTGTGGATCATCTCTGTATTTCTGGATTTCTGACTCTTACTGCTGATGATTGGTTTACATCTTGTGGTCTGGCCTCTATATTTCTGCTCTCGAAGTCTTCTTCGAACAGTGGATTGTGAGACCTTCAACCTGCCCTGTGGAGGTTGTTGGTGATGTCACAGACTGTTGTTTTTGTGTTTTTCTTCACAGATCTCACAATGTTTGTGTCATCAGCTGCTGTTGTTTTCCTTGGCTGACTCGTTCTGTGTCTGTCACTTTGCACACCAGTGGTTTCTTTCTGTTTCAGGACACAAGTATTGGTTTCTATTCCAGATTGTAGTATTGGTTATACCCAATGTCTGTGCAGGGGCTCTGATTGATTTTCCCTCTTTTCTCAGCTTCAACATGGCTTGTGTTTCTCCCATAGACAGCTCTCTGATCTTCATGTTGGTTTATCCTTTTTTTTTTTTTTTTTTTTTTTTTTTTTTTTACAGGTGAAACCCAGGGCTCAAAACAAGAGTAGACGTTCAGAGCTATTAATTGTTTAAAGGAGCGGTTCTTTACCGGGGGTGACGTGACAAAGCAGTAGCAGGGGGGTCGGGGAAAAAGTTTTTGGATATCCATGCACACCAAATACCGACAACATGTTCCAATATTTTTCATCACTTGAAAAATGGATAGGTTCAAACAAATGGTGCCATGTCCTAAGGTATAACTAACAGGACAAAAACAAAGGTGTGTATGTGTATATAAATAAAACGAGAGAAAGAGAAAACAAAACAAAAGCTAGTGATAGATTTAAGAGATAAAGAATAACGGGAACACACCTGATGACTCGGACAAGCTCGTGGAAAGCCTGGTCCACATTCATGCGGATTTTAGCTGAAGCCTCCATGTACGTGACTTTGAGCTGCCGAGCGAGTTGCTGACCCTCCTCCTGACTCACCTGCAAAAACCAAACACCACGGTGTGTACGACTGTTCTCATCGAATACCATTAACATTCACACAACACCTGGATCTGACTTCTTTACCTTCAATACAACTGTAATCCACTTCCATTTAATAAAACCTCCATTTATCACTCCTTTAAAGCCTTTCCATTTTAAAGGGAACTGATGACCAAATGAACAGAAAGTAGTGTTTATTCAAGAGAAAGAAAACATACAGAACTACATGCTTAATAAACGTTTTAGATTTAATGAGTGTTAGATTTAGATTTACTGAGACATGAAACTTTTAAGATTCAATCTAATAAGAGAAAATGGAGAATAATTTTTTCAATAGCGTAAAAGCTCTCAAATGTTATGTTTTATAAATCTGTATTAAATAATGTATTAAAGGCCTTTAATTTGTAATAAAGTGTTAAGATATATTACGACTTTACAAGGACCTGTAGATGTTCTACACAGTAAAGGGACAGACAGAACATCATGTGAAGCATTTTCAGATCCCAATCATAACTTCATAAGAGGAAAAACAGTTGAAAATATGAGCTGCAATGTGTGTGTGTGTGTGTGTGTGTGAAGGTGTAGTGTGTGTGTGTGTGTGTGTGTGTGTGTGTGTGAGAGTGTGTGTGAGTGTGTGTGTGTGTGTGTGTGTGTGAGAGAGTGTTTGTGTGAAACTGTAGTGTGTGTGTGTGTGTGTGTGTGTGTGTGTGTGAGTGTGTGAGAGAGTGTTTGTGTGAAACTGTAGTGTGTGTGTGTGTGTGTGTGTGAGTGTGTTTGTGTGAAACTGTAGTGTGTGTGTGTGTGTGAGTGAGCGTGTGTGAGTGTGAGTGCGAGTGTATGTGTGTGAAGCTGTAGTGTGTGTGTGTGTGTGTGTGTGTGTGTGTGTGTGAAGGTGTGTGTGTGTGTGTGTGAAGCTCTAGTGTGTGTGTGAAGCTGTAGTGTGTGTGCGTGAAGCTCTAGTGTGTGTGAAGGTGTAGTGTGTGTGTGAAGGTGTAGTGTGTGTGTGAAGGTGTAGTGTGTATGAAGGTGTTGTGTGTGAAGGTGTAGTGTGTGTGTGAAGGTGTGTGTGTGTGTGTGTGTGTGTGTGTGTGTGTGTGTGTGTGTGTGAAGGTGTGTGTGTGTGAAGGTGTGTGTGTGTGTGTGTGAATGTGTAGTGTGTGTGTGAAGGTGTGTGTGTGTGTGAAGGTGTGTGTGTGTGTGAAGCTGTAGTGTGTGTGTGAAGGTGTAGTGTGTGTGTGAAGGTGTAGTGTGTGTGTGTGAAGCTGTAGTGTGTGTGAAGCTGTAGTGTGTGAAGCTGTAGTGTGTGTGAAGCTGTAGTGTGTGAAGCTGTAGTGTGTGTGA
>NC_030425.2:30440000-30495000 GCF_001660625.3 Ictalurus punctatus
CTCTCTGGTCTGTTCTGAGACCTGAACATAAACTCAGCTGTGTTTTAGAGGAACATGAAGGAAGTGCAGGTCATATCCACTCTTCAACACACAAGACACACAAATCACCTCTAATCTAATCTAATCTAACCCGAACACTGTCTATTATAATAATTCATATATGCATGTGTGTATGTGTATTTATATAAATTAAACAAATTCCGCATATCTTCCTGTTATACATCTGTTAATGTCATTAATGTTTATTCATGTTCACTGTTTATTATTAATAAACATTTTTCATTATTGTTTTTCTATTCCTTTATTTGTTATTATTGACTGTATATATAACTTCTGTATTAATTTACTTTGGCAACATTGTTAAAACAGTCACGCCAATAAAGCACTGTGAACTGAACTGATAGAGAGAGAGAGTGTGTGTGAGAGAGAGAGAGAGAGAGAGAGAGAGAGAGAGAGAGAGAGAGAGAGAGAGAGAGAGAGAGAGAGAGAAAGAGAGAGAGAGAGAGAGAGAGAGAGAGAGAGAGAGAGAGAGAAAGAGAGAGAGAGAGAAAGAGAGAGAGAGAGAGAGAGAGAGAGAGAGAGTGTGAGAGAGAGAGAGAGAGAGATAGACAGGCACTTGGTGCTCGTAAACAGGGGGTCACTGATTAAAGAGCATTCGCCAGTTTCCATGACAACAGTGTGAGTGTGATGGGAAGCAAAGTGAAGCAGGGCGTCTCTCCGAGTGGAAAAGTCCAGAAGGAAGCTCCACCTACACCGCATGGCAGACAGCCAGCAAGGCATTCTGGGTAATTATGATGTCACAGTGAAGACATTCCCGTCCACCCGGTTGGGACACACACACTCTGCATTCTGACTGTAGTTGAATCCGCTCAGTTCTCTCACTTACATCAGTCTCTTCATCAACACAGTTATCTGTGATAACCTGCACACTTCCTCAGCACACACACACACACACACAGCTGTGGCTCCAGATGTGCAGACACACCCGTCTGTGTTATCCGAGTGAACAGTACTGCAGTGCTACAGTGGATTACTCTGGATGTTAAATGACGTAGTGTTTGAGATTCTCACAGAGACTCAGATGATTTTATAAAACACTTTATAAATAAACGTCTCCTCAAAATATAATTTATTGATTAAACAAGTTTATTATTAATGAAGTGTGCACTGTACACATCCTTGTGAATGAGCCGTTACTATAGAAACATAGCACATTAATATAAACCTGCGCTACTGTCAGAGCTGCTGTTATAGAAAACTAATCAACACCTTCTGACCAATCAGGATGCAGGATTCATCAGCGTGCTGAAATAATAAGCTAACGCACCGCACAGAGAGAAAAAACTAATGGCATTAACTGGTTAATAGATTTTATTTAATTGAACAGTTAAAGATGATCGTGAGTCCTCAAAGCCGCGTTTACCCCACGCCGCGTTTACCCCACGCCGCGTTTACCCCACGCCGCGTTTACCCCACGCCGCGTTTACCCCACGCCGCGTTTACCCCACGCCGCGTTTACCCCACGCCGCGTTTACCCCACGCCGCGTTTACCCCACGCCGCGTTTACCCCACGCCGCGTTTACCCCACGCCGCAACGGACCGCCTGCACGTGTAAAGCTGTGAATGACTGATTTACTCAGACATCACGCTCTTCACACTGCCACACTGAAGCGTTTAAACACATCACTTCTATCAAAATGGATTATATTGCTAGGATGAAAACTTTCTCTCACACACACACACACACCTGATGTGAGATATGTACACGGTCAGGTGCGTGTTATTTGTTCGCAGGTCACGGACATTTCTCAGCTGTTTGTCATTTTCTGTGTGTGTTTAGTTAAAGCTACACACATATACTGACACACACACACACACACACACACACACACACACACACACACACAAACACATAGAGAATCGGGATAAATACTGACATGTTGTTAAATTTCCGCTGCACTACCAAATCCTCCCGTTGCAACCCTGGACATATTAGTTTAGAATGTTAAGGATTTACCAGTAGAGAACCGGACGTGGCGATTGGCTGATCAGGAATGACATAATCGCATCATCTTTGAACTTTGTATAATACAGCATTATGCAAGTCATTGTGATCGAATATCAGCTATATACTAGCTTTGTAAACGGTGTATATAATCTCTATGCTCACCTGTACCTGACCTTTATAAACATTTTATATCGCTTCTTGGTTTATATACAGTGTCTACAGATATCAGTCGCCATGGTTACGGAACTGTGTTTATCATTTTGGCGTTACTCCCCTCAGTGCTAATTCTCCAGCAGCTTCTTTTTCTATCAAGAGACAAATCTTTATGTTATATGCCCCTCACTTCCCACGGACACAACTGTATATACTCTTCACTGACGTTTCTGCACACCTGTTATTACTGCTCCTTATAAATATCAATTTACACCGATGAACCTGCTCAAAAGTTTACACCCCCCTAGATCTTAACGTATTGTGTTTCGTGTTTATGACGGCTTGACCTTTACAGACCGCACATTAACTGCACGGTCCTGTAGGTTCATTCTGTAAAACATCAAGAAAATCCGACCCTACCTCACCAAACAGGCTACACAGATACTAGTCCAGACTCTTGTTATCTCAAAACTGGACTACTGCAACTCTGTGCACTTTGCTTCTCTAGAACTCAATTATAAATCGTGTACGGTAGCACTGCTCGTATTGTTCTCCGCTTGATATATCATCACTTTGCTTGTATTTCATCATTTGTAAATCGCTTTGGATAAAAGCGTCTGCTAAATGAATAAATATAAATGTAAATGTAAATGTGAAGGTTTCATCAGTTCTGCACGCTCCATGTCCATGTGTTGTGTTCAGGGATGTGAGAACATGACTAAATGATGGATTTTGCTGTGATGATGTCAGAGGATGACAGTTCTCTAGCGGGACTTGAACACACTCATTCAGGAGTCACTGAGCTGCTTTACACTGAGTGACGCTACACTTCCTGGAAGCTCATGGTGAGATCACTGTCCACTGAGAAGATGAAGAGTCCAGCTGGGTGAATGTGGGACGGTTTAGCTGAAATGACTGGCTTGCGAGTTAGCTTAGCGCCTGGCACCTCTACCGGAGTGGGAGGTTATGTACGGGACACATTTTTGTGCGTTTGGAGTAGAACCTGAGCCTCATCACTCAGCTCTCAGGGTCTTACTTCCTGCAAGAGATTTGCGGTGAGAGACAGACGGGATCAGTCATACACAAACTCCTGGAATAAATACTTCACATGTGGTGAACGTTTAGTTTTTGCATGGACGGCGGTAAACTCTTTCCTGACATGCGTCTCTGCTGCACCCCACATTCCACAGTCCAGGCTCGACACACACATCGTCCTCCACTTCCTGTGGAAACGCCCACTTTTCCCATGAGCTCATACACAGAGTAGAAAGGTCACCGATTCAACAACAACAGCGTGAAGATGGAGAGTGAGCACGTAACGCTAGCTGAATGGTGATTTATCTCACAACAAACGTCTCGCTCTGAAACCAGCGACAAACACGAGACAGAAATAAACACATAAAACAACTTCAACTCCTCGTTCTCTTCACCTTCCTCAGGAACAATTCAATGTCCTGGATCACAGCCAGAACCTGAGGAGGAGCTCACACAGCTTTCAAACAAACACCTCCTGGAGCAAGTCAGACCAGCAACGCTAACCATTAACCATTAGCATACACACACATATACACATGCATATACACACTATCATCACATACACACACATACATATATACACACACACACACATATACACATACTATCATCACATACACTATCATCACATACACACACATACATATATACACACACACACACACACACACACATATACACATGCTATCAACACATACACTATCACACACACACACACACACACACACACACAATCATCACATACACACACATATACATACATATATATATATATATATATATATATATATATATTTATTCAAACACACACACAAACACACACAAACACACACACACACACACACACACATACACACATACACACTATCATCACACACACACAAACAATATTACAGTGTGGGTTCCGATGGTTCAGTGTGGGTTCCGTTCTACATCCATCTGTATCTCCACACATTAACTAAGAATATGGACATGTACACACTGAGACATTCTGCATATGTTCTGGTTCTGATTTAATAAGATCCCAGAGATGGAGTGCTAATCTCTGTGTGAAATAAGATCTGCTGTGTGAAGAAGTAGTGTGAGCCCGATGATTGATTTATGAGAATAATTACACAAATGACTTCATATGGAGTCAAATATTGACAACAAAATATAAACTTTCGTATATAAAGAAAACAAAATGTAAAATATAGCTGCAAGCAGCGATGGCGGATTCCTCCTCAAGACTGCGGACCATTTCAACACTGACCTGGTAGAGAACCATATCCCACAGACGCCACAGCATCCCACAGACACAGAATCTCACAGACGCCGCGTCCCACAGACGCCGCGTCCCACAGACGCAACATCCCACAGACGCAACATCCCACAGATGCAGCATAATCTCACAGACGCAGCAGCATCTCACAGACGCAGCAGCATCTCACAGACGCAGCAGCATCTCACAGACGCAGCATCCCACAGACACAGCATCATCTCAAAGACACAGCATCATCTCACAGACGCCGCGGCATCTCACAGACGCCGCATCCCACAGTCTCCGCAGCATCCCACAGACGCCGCATCCTACAGTCTCCGCAGCATCCCACAGACGCAGCATCCTACAGACGCTAACATACCACAGACGCCGCAGCATCTCACAGACGCCGCAGCATCTCACAGATGCCGCAGCACAGATGCCACGGCATCTCACAGATGCTGCATCCCACAGACGCCGCATCCTACAGACGCTAACATACCACAGACGCCGCAGCATCTCACAGACACAGCACCTCACAGACTCCGCAGCATCTCACAGATGCCGCAGCACAGATGCCGCGGCATCTCACAGATGCTGCATCCCACAGACGCCGCAGCATCTCACAGACGCCACATCCCACAGACGCTAACATACCACAGACGCCGCAGCATCTCACAGACGCCGCAGCACCTCACAGACGCCGCAGCACCTCACAGACGCCGCAGCATCTCACAGACGCCGCAGCACCTCACAGACGCCGCAGCATCTCACAGACGCTGCATCCCACAGACGCAACATACCACAGACACAGCATCATCTCACAGACGCCGCAGCATCTCACAGACGCCGCATCCCACAGACTCCGCAGCATCTCACAGACGCCGCAGCATCTCACAGACGCCGCATCCCACAGATGCCGCATCCCACTGATGCTAACATACCACAGACGCCACAGCATCTCACAGACGCCGCAGCATCTCACAGACGCCGCATCCCACAGATGCTAACATACCACAGATGCCACAGCATCCCACAGACACCGCATACTACAGACGCTAACATACCACAGACGCCGCAGCATCTCACAGACGCAGCATCCCACAGACGCTAACATACCACAGACGCCGCAGCATCTCACAGACGCCGCAGCATCTCACAGATGCTGCATCCCACAGATGCCGCATCCTACAGACGCTAACATACCACAGACGCCGCAGCATCTCACAGACACAGCATCTTACAGACGCCGCAGCATCTCACAGACACAGCACCTCACAGACTCCGCAGCATCTCACAGATGCCGCAGCACAGATGCCGCGGCATCTCACAGATGCTGCATCCCACAGACGCCGCAGCATCTCACAGACGCCGCATCCCACAGACGCTAACATACCAGACACCGCAGCATCTCACAGACACCACAGCATCTCACAGACGCCGCAGCATCTCACAGACGCAGCATCCCACAGACGCAACATACCACAGACACAGCATCATCTCACAGACGCCGCAGCATCTCACAGACGCCGCAGCATCCCACAGACTCCGCAGCATCTCACAGACGCCGCAGCATCTCACAGATGCCACATCCCACTGATGCTAACATACCACAGACGCCGCAGCATCTCACAGACGCCGCAGCATCTCACAGACGCCGCAGCATCTCACAGACGCCGCATCCCACAGATGCTAACATACCACAGACGCCACAGCATCTCACAGACGCCGCAGCAGCTCACAGATACAAATAAATGTATTTTTTCATCTTACATCCATTTCTCAGATGTGTTACTCAACATTGTCAAGAGTCTTCATATGTCTGGTGATTGAATCGTAGTGTCCATTTTATGACTAGTGGATGTGTGAAACATTATTTTAGCGTTAGCGATAAACTATTATTCTGTTTAATGTCATTGTTTTCAGAAATATGCGGTTGCCATCGCACACTGTAACATTCTGTAGTCCTCTTTGTGTGTGGCAAAGACCGAGTCCATAGTTTAATGTTCCATTGATTTATGGACACATTATTGTCCAATATACAACTTTATTGGACTTATGGGGCGGAGGGAAAAATCACACAGATTTTGGGTGTGGACTATAGCACCACCTATGGGCTCATGTGGGCCCTTTGTGGTGTGGGAGTTACTCGTGGCGTGTAGTATCAATATGCCAGATTTCAAAACTTTTTACCATTCAGATCTTGAGTTATTGGGCACTTTATAGAGATAAGGAGAATATTAAGAATAATAATAAGAAGAGTTACTAACAATAACAATAAGTTTTCTCCTGACGGAGAAATCCTGATGATGAGTAATTAAAACAGGAAGAGGTTCAATGTGAATCGAGTTCTTAAGAGCCATGCAGTAATCTATCCAGATGAGAACCAGCACAATTACCTGTTACAGGTGAATGTGCGCAACTCAGTAAATTCCATTTGATAGCTAAAATGTTTTAATTACACAAAATATGAACCTTACTGCTGAATATATGACAGTAAACTCCAGATGTGTGAATGTGAGGGTTTCGAGTGAGTGGAGTTCAGGAGGAGCTACAGGTAAATGAAATACATCATCACTTCAAACAGCCTGCCCATGACCCTGAAGCACAAAGGCATGGTTCCTACTGAGATGAAAGGAGTGAGAGAGTTACTGAGAGACCTCCAGCCCTGTTCCTGCAGACCTTGTGGCATTAAACTTCAATCATTCTGCCCAAAGAACAGCTGGAACCAAACATAAGTTCCTCTTAGAACTCAGCTGGAGGCCCTAAAAAAACTTCTACGAAAAAAAAGAGTCCAGCTACAGAGCCGTGTTCAGTGACGGGTCACATGACCACCCCACTGACAGGTAATACGACCACGCCACTGACGGGTCACATGACCACACTACAGTCTGTATTTAATAACATTGAATAAAATGCTCTGTATTGATGGAGAACATCCTTGTGAGTGTGACCTGCTTATGAAAACCACACAGCAGGTAAAGAGTTTACTCATGTGATGTTCTTAGAAACTCCACCGCCCCAGAGGCCTCGTTACTGGAGTGGTGTTCATGTTGCTTTAGCTTTTAAATAGTTGTACTGTGAAAACGTTGTTTTTTAACAACAGTAGTTTCTACTGAACATCATCTACAAAACCAGAACTCTGTCCTCAATACAAACATAATGATGAGGTGTTCCTCTCAGTAACAGAACTGTTTTGTTCCTCTGTTCCTGGACTTCCCCTACCATGATCATGACTTTACAGAAGGTGAAGAAAGTCATGTGATCATGTAGTTTAGAAAGGCTGTGTTCTTCTATGTGTGTTTAATATTTTTGTTATTATTATTTACAGACACCAGTTGTTTCCAACATTTTTTGAAACGTTAATATTGATTTAGAGAACCCGGAAGACCCTCTGAGAACAGCGGTTGTGTCTATTCTTGATTCAGTTGGGGTTAATCAGAGCATAATCAGACCTACTCATAACGGTGGTCACACTCTTGACCTGATACTAACATACGGATTAAATATAGAAAATATACTAACACTTCCGCAGTCTGAAGTTGTCTCAGACCATCATCTCATCTCCTTTAAATTGGATATTGATCATAACATGTCCACCTCGCCTCACTACCGCGTAAAACATACATTCAGGTCAGATACTGCACAGAGCTTCATCAATAACCTCCCAGAGACATCAATTAGATTTGGATCACCGTCTGATCCGATAGAACTCGATCAGGAGACTGAATGCTTAGAGTCAACGCTCCAATTATTATTACTAACGTAAGGATTATTGACTCTTTCATTTGATGCTCATGTAGATAATATTACTAGGATAGTCTTCTTTCATCTCAGAATTATTTCTAGGATAAGAAATATGTCACTACATGATGCAGAAATATTAGTTCATGCTTTCGTCACCTCTAGACTAGATTACTGTAATGCCTTACTGTCTGGATGTTCCAGTAGGAATATAAATAAGCTCCAGTTAGTCCAGAATGCAGCTGCTAGAGTCCTAACTAGAACCAGAAGATACGACCTCATCACCCCGATCTTATCCACACTGCATTGGCTCCCAGTGAAATCTCACATTGATTATAAAATACTACTACTGACCTATAAAGCACTGAATGGTGATCTGGGATGTTTGGATGCTGTCCCCCCGACTTTCACACCTTCACCCAGGTGGTGTTGATGGTGGAATGTCGGGCTGCATTATGTCCCAGGGAGTACTCATGTCTGTGTTCCCTTCTGGTTCTCCCTTTTAGTTACGCTGTAATAGCTAGTATTGCCAGAGTCCCTCCTTTCACTCACGCAAAGTACACTGTCCTTAACCATTACAGGACAATAACCATAGCTTAATAATCTCTCTCTCTCTCTCTCTCTCTCTCTCTCTCTCTCTCTCTCTCTCTCTCTCTCTCTGTCGAGATCCACATGATACTCCTGAGATGCCAGTGATCCTGACCCCTTCTGCTCTCCGGACCTGCCTGATCTATCCTGATGTCCTGCTTCTGGTTGGATCATCAGTTGGAGTCACATGCTGCTGCTGAGGATGTCCCACATGGTGCAGTCTAAAGATCACTGAGATTACTGAGGATGGTTCCACTTAAACACCATAAAGATGGCTTTGGGTCACTAAGAACAATTTGCACTCAAGTTTCCATCATTGAACAGTTAATAATTTCAAGACAATAGACTTTAAGTTATAAATATAATGGTTTAAGAAATAACTCCGATGCTCATATTCATAACTTCCTGGTTACACAACTGCACTATTTGAGCATGTAGTATTAGCACATTTATAGAAGGTGTGTATTTATTTATAATCGCACTATCCGATGTCACCGAGATGAGGATGGGTTCCCTTTTGAGTCCGGTTCCACTCGAGGTTTCTTCCTCATATCGTCTCAGGGAGTTTTTCCTCCCCACGTCTCCACTGTCTGCTCATTAGAGATAAATTCATACATTTAACATCTATATCCTGAATGTATATATTTCTGTACCGCTGCTCTGGGACGATGTCCACTGTTAAACACGCTGCACACAACACTGAACTGAACAGTGTGTGATGAAGTTAGGAACATGCTCAGAGTGACAGCAGAGGCAGTAGTGTAACGTGTTTATAGTAGGAGTCAATCAAACACGAGAAACAGGAGGTGCAGGGATTCAGAAAAGAAAGGAGGAGACAGTAACAGACGGAAATCTGCATTTCGATAAAGCAGTGGTGAGGGAACGGTCCGATCGGAGATCATTACAGCTCTGAACCTGAGCCTTGGCTGCTTGTGAAAGATGTGAACATGAGGCTGTGTCCGAGTTCCTCTTCAGAGAAATCCGATCAAATCAAATCAAACATATTTTATAAACAATACTGGATGAGATCGTGCCTGAGCAGATGTTCAGTGTCCAGGATGTGGAGCTGCTCAGGCTCGGTGTTCATGTGAGATAAAGTCAGGAACCTATCCAGCCTCTTCTAAACACAAACAGGTATTTAATATTCGTCCTACAGCATGTCACAGTGCTGCATTCAGACTCTTTCAGAAGGATGTTCAGTTCAGGAGGATGTTCAGGAGGATGACTGCTTTGTTCCCCGCTGTGGGTTAAACTGATCTTCAGATGAATGAGCTCTGCATTTGGCTCTGTGACAGAAACGCAGCTCCGTTACCGTTTTTGGCCTCAGCGCTCCGACAGCACAAACTCTATTACAGCACCAGACTGAGCCTCATAAATAAGCAGGAATGGCCTCGGAGTCAGAGCAGAGCGGCTGTCCTTACAAGACCTCCACTTTGGCACCAAGACAAGAAAAGGTGTTGCAGTCCGAATGAAGACAGGAGGTAGTACAGTCTTGTCCCTGTAATCTCCTGAAAGCAAAAGCTATTAGCTCATACTCAGTGAATTGTTTTGCTATGAAGTACGTTTCTTCAGTTCTCAGTGACTACAGCGCTATAAATGGTGTACAGATGGAAAAAAAGCTCCAGGAATGAAACGGTTTTGTTGGACATTGTGCCAGATACTTATCACGCACACTCGTACAAGGCTGATATGTGCTTGCTCCTGCCAACACAAAACATTCCACCATGGGTTCTGGGAGGCCGAGCGGTGTTACACAGCCGCATGGTGGAAGGAGACAGCAGCTGAGCCGTGTTCTCCTCGGGCTGATGCACTTCCATCACCTGCTAGGATGAGGCTCTTCACCCCTGTGATCTACACCACTCTACCACAGCGGCAGAGATTTAACAAATAAACATCAGCTCAGTTCAAATCAAACGTCTGTCTCTCTCTCTCGGTGCCGTCATAAAGCCTCCATGTGACCATTCAGCTCCTCGGGCAAACCGGACCTGATCAAATCCGGCGTCGTGTCTCTGCTCCACGTCTCACGGACATTTTCTCCAGCTTTATGAGAAGCAGAAAAAAACGGAACAATCTGAAAAACTGAGCTTTATTATAAACTCGATGATGTGTAAAGAGAGTGAAAATGCTTTTTCAAACGTCCTTACGTAATTACAGCTCGTCGCCATCTCTGGAAAAATTCTGCATCGACGTGCGTTTCATAATCTGACTTTTCTATCGGCTTTTTATAGGAAAATATCGACAATACTAAATATTTATTATGAAAAACAAACAGAACACACTGTTCGCTTCCAGATTAAAAAACGACGACGTGTGTACACAGAGCTAACGTAGTCTGATGTGAGGGGGCAGTGATGCTCGGGGTTAAAGGCTCTGGGTAACTGATCAGACGGTCAGGAGTTCGAGCCCCAGCACTGATAAGCTGCCGCTCTTGGACCCCTGAGTGAGGCCCTTAACCCTCAGCTGTCTGCCAGATGCTGTAAACGTAATGTAATGTAAATGTGAGGATGTCATTGTGTTGATGTGTGTTGCTGTGTTTGTGTATTTACCTGGCTGTGATGCTCAGTGTTCAGGATACACTGCTAATTAACACAGGAGGATTAAGATTATTATAAACACCAATTTAAACAAATCTGAATCTGAGATGTTTTCTGTAAACATGGCAGAATGGATTTTTTTTGCTGTGAGTGCATGAAAGCGTTTTTGGTAGTAAAAGACGTTAGTGTGATGGTAAAGGTGTGAGCTCGGTGTCTGCACTTCACACGAGTAAACAGGATATCTCAGACGCAGAAATACCAAGCACACCAAAGCCACAAGATGCACGACTCGGAGCCAGACGCAGACGAGAGACTCGCGTGGGTGCAAATAAAACACGCCTCGTGGAAAACACGTCCTCTAAACACTCTAAACACCCTACACATGCTACACACTCCCTTCCTTATCTACTAATACACACACACACACACACATTAAACAGAGTGGAACGTGGAACTCAAACCTTCCACATCTGTACATACAGAACCTGCTGCGGTGTGAAACCCACAAACCCATGAAGTGCAGAACCAGCATGTCCTACTTCCAGGAAAGTTCACTAACCCCTGGAGAGCGGAGTGTGTATCCTGCACAGAGCGGAGTGCTCACGCTGATGCGTACAGGAAGTGAACCGAGACAACATACAAAACAATGGTGTTTTAAAGGCTTTAAGGCTACGGGGAGGTTCAGGCCTGATGGAGTATTTTTAAACACGTGGGTGGAGATCCTCTTTCACAATCACTGTTTAGGAAGTTCCCCTTTTTCCCACCACTACTGAGTACTGGGACACCCCCCAAACAATAAGGCTTCATTAATGCCAGTACTTAACACCTGAAAGGCTGCGATCCAATTTATTTGTTTTATTATTGCGATTAATTCTGTGATCATGTTTCTGTGCATTTTATCAACTTTATTAACTCAATTTTTCTTAAACTCTGAACAAATCCATATCAGTTTGTGTTTACAGCACGTCTGATCCTCCATGAACAACCGTTATTGGACTTTTAGTATTAAACCGGTTTTATTTTAGTCACACGGTTGGGGAATGGATCGGTTCTGCGTGTTCACACGGAGAGAACCGGGATCGCTGTGGTGTTTAGTGAGTCTGTTCTACGAGGTTCTAGAACCTTGCTCTGTTCTTCTACAATCTAGACCCTGTTCATAATATTAACACTCAGCCGTGTGTGAGAAATCAACAGGTGGGCTAAAACCAACACACACACACACACACACTAAGTGTGTGAACAGAGCAGCTGCTTTAACCTTCAGATCAGAGTCAAGCTACAAAAGCACAGGAACACTCCAATTAAACATTATCCATTATACAAAGATCAGTTTCCTTTCGTGTGTGTGTGTGTGTGTGTGTGTGTGTGCGATTCCACACACATCCACCCGACCCTCACACCCATACACCCATATCCACCCCACCCTCATCCCCATTACCCATATCCACCCCACCCTCACCCCCATATCCGCATATCCACCCCACTCTCACCCCCATATCCCCATATCCACCCCACCCTCACCGCATATCCGCATATCCACCCCACTCTCACCCCCATATCCACCCCCATATCCCCATATCCACCCCTCCCTCACCCCCATATCCAACGCCATATCCACCCCATATACCTTTATCCACCCCACCCTCAGCCCTATATCCACCCCCATTTCCCTCCCACCCTCACCCCCATATCCGCATATCCCCCCCACCCTCACCCCCATATCCGCATATCCCCCCCACCCTCACCCCCATATCCGCATATCCACCCCACCCTCACCCCCATATCCGCATATCCACCCCACCCTCACCCCCATATCCGCATATCCCCCCCACCCTCACCCCCATATCCGCATATCCACCCTCACGCCCATATCCGCATATCCACCCCACCCTCACGCCCATATCCGCATATCCACCCTCACGCCCATATCCGCATATCCCCCCCACCCTCACCCCCATATCCGCATATCCACCCTCACGCCCATATCCGCATATCCCCCCCACCCTCACCCCCATATCCGCATATCCACCCCACCCTCACCCCCATATCCGCATATCCCCCCCACCCTCACCCCCATATCCGCATATCCACCCCACCCTCACCCCCATATCCGCATATCCACCCCACCCTCACCCCCATATCCGCATATCCACCCCACCCTCACCCCCATATCCGCATACCCCCCCCACCCTCACCCCCATATCCGCATATCCACCCCACCCTCACCCCCATATCCGCATATCCACCCCACCCTCACCCCCATATCCGCATACCCCCCCCACCCTCACCCCAATATCCGCATATCCACCCCACCCTCACCCCCATATCCGCATATCCACCCCACCCTCACCCCCATATCACGCCCACCCTCACATCCATATCCGCATATCCACCCCATCCTCATCCCCATATCCACCCTATCCCTCAGCCCCATAACTCCCCCAAATCCCCATATCCCTCCCATATCCCCATATCCACCCCTCCCTCACCCACATATCCACCCCACCCTCACCCCCATATCCACCCCATATCCCCATATCCACCCCACCCTCACCCCCATATCCCCATATCCACCCCCCCCCACCCCCAATTCTGCAGCGGAAAATAGAGCGTCCTGGACTCGGACAATAATGAATCTGTCGGCTGGCTCCCTCAGCGTTCTGTTGTGTGACATCATCATCATCATCATCATCATCATCAACAGGACAGATTACAGACGCTGGAGTTATCTTTACCTAAACACACAGCAAACCAGACAACAAATTCATAAGCTGTGTTTATCCACATTCAGTTTTACACTCTACTTTTACTTTCTTTCATGAAAGGCAAGAAACTGAAACAGGACGCTCCCCTCACATGTTCTCGCTTTTTTATCACAAACAACGAGTGAAGATTCAGATCCAAAAACACGTCTGAGCCGGTGATCAGAAAACCTGCAGCTGAGCGCTTCACCCGAGCTTATTAAATAAAATCTCAGAGCCACAGCGTTCCTTCAGCATGACCTCAAACTTCAGTAATGAAAACCATGCAGTCTCTCTCTTTCTCTCTCACACACACACACACACACACACACACACACACACACACACACACACACACACATTCACTCTCACACACACTCACTCTCACACACACTCACAGGAAATACTGCCCACTAGCTACAGGTGCTAATATTAACTAGCATGTGATCATTCCTCCACATGAAAGCACCACTGAGACCTGAGCCTGAACTCATCTCCACATTCTGCTGAAAAAAGAAAGAAAAACAAATAAAATCCTAACATTTACTCTCCAGAACAAAGTCATTATTTTACATTTACATCCTTATCCAGAGAGTCTTACATTTCTCTCCTTTAAACAGGGGTTAGTGAGGGTTTATTATTTACTGAGGGTTAAGGGCCTTGCTCAGGGGCCCAGCAGGGGCAGCGCTGGGGTTAGAACCCATGACCGTACCATTACTAATCCAATATACAGCTACAATAAAATAAACAAACCTGCAGTTACACCACTGAAACGGAAAAAGCTTTTTAAGTTCCGTTGCTGTATTTTTAACGTTGTGTGAGTAAAATGGAAGAAAATCAAACGCTGCATTTTAATCTCTTCATTATTCTAAAATATATTTTTGCTCTACTCATAATTATACACACCTGAGCGCTGAGACTTCTCAGTCTGTAAGTGAAACAGGTAGTGAAACGGGCGACGCTTCTCTCTCACGGCCGAAACACCATTATTAAACCGTCTTTAATGAAGAGATCGAACCGAAACCGCGTTCAACCCCCGACGCCACACGGCAACGAGGACATCGCTGTGACGTCACCGTGAAATCCTCTGAACCGACTCGCTCACTCGGACCGCGTCGGGTCATTACTCACTGTACTGGATGCAGGACCATCAGAACTGTACTAATGAAACCGTGTTCAACCCAAAACAAACATCAGCGCTTCCTAACGACATACATCATGAACTTATAAACATACTACACGTAATACGACGTTCGGAAACATCACACAAACCTGCCGGGGCTCTGCGGCCGGCTTTCTGTACTTAAAGCAGATTTTGCCTTCTAAAAGAAATTCATTCAGATTTAAATCAATTATTTATTTATATTACTTCTTTCAACATTTTTAACAACAGATATTGTTAATTATATTGTTAATAACAATATAATTGTTAATTAATTGTTAATAATTTAGATCCGTAATGAACAAGCCAGAGGCGACCCGAAACGACCCAAAACCGGGAGAAGAACCAGGATTCAGGATTCCAGCTGAATCACTTACATCGGTTTCAAAATTCATATCATCACTTTCCTACTAAATATTGACACAATAATAAACACTGGCACAGATCACACAGTTCATCTCAGCGTTTCCCCCAAACACCACGCACGCCTCTGGAGGACCAGCAGGAACTTCCTCTTCCTGAGGTTCTGCTTTCTCCCGGGCCTTTAACCCGACACATCTCGAACATAACGTAATCAGTTCTTTTAAACAACATGGTGTCTGTAGCAGCATGTCTGTGATCCGTCCTATAACGCATTACTGACACGGAGAAAAAAACATCTTCAAAAAACCTCAGAATAAAAATCAGAAGTAAAGAAACACGAAGCTTTAACAGAAGAAACGTCTGAGAAAAAAAACGTCTCAGTCACGTCTCAGTCACAAGATTCGCCTCTGGTCATCAAACACGGATTCATAAAGGATGGACTGATTCAGTCCAAACATACAAACAGCTTTTCATTCTGATTTACACCGCAGTGATTAGACTTCAGCTGCGTCTCCGAGTCTTTATGAAAAGATTATTTCATTAAACACAACAACAACTCGGACAACACAACATGCATTTCATTCACTTTAAATACATTCTTTATTATTATTATTATTATTATTATTATTATTATTATTATTATTATTACCACCATCTCATTAGACAGCTACACTGAAAGTGCTTGAGACATTTTCCATGTGTGGATATAAAATGTCCAGATCGACACAGAACGCAATTAGATATTTAATTATTTTTTAAAAAACCAAATATAAAAGTGTAAGGAAGATGTAGACGTTTATCTGAAGTTATTAATATACTAATAAACAGAAGAAGGCAGTTTTTTAATCTACTGTGAAATGTTTCCACATTAAACAGGTTTCCAGTAAATCGCTTTTCACGAGACAGTAACACAGTAACCAAGGCACACGGAAACACACACACACACACACACACACACACACACACACACACACCGTAGTCTAAATTAAGTTGAATGCATCACCACAGACTAAAAACAGCAGTGAGATAAAGAGTGCACTGTCTAGAGATCACTACAAAGGCAAAAAGGGAGCAAACTGCTCAGAGAACCCAGTGCCAAAACTTCTGAAAGAACCGAAGGAACCTATAAAGCACTCGTGATTTCTCTCTCAGACTCAGCACATGGATCACAGACTCATTTCCCCTCGGTGTCCATGAGCAGAGTCAAACTCCGAGCTGGGTTTGGGCCAGAATGTCACACATCAGCACTAAGAAGAGAAGTGAAGTGACTCACTCTGTATTACACCTGAGGGAACACCGAGCACATCATTTATAATATTATAATCATCTACTCCACATTTCTATTTCATAATCATCTACTCCACATTTAAATAAAGTTCAGATAAACATGAAGTATAAATATGTGGGGAAATAAACAACAAAAATAACTCAATAACACCAAGTGTTCATCCAAATTCCCAAACCATGTTTACCCACTGTATAGACTCTGTGTGTGTGTGTGTGTGTGTGTGTGTGTGTGTGTGTGTGTGTGTGTCTGTGTGTTCGTTCAGGTGTACTGGGCCAACAAAACCTATTCTGATTCTGGTATACAGGAGGGAAGGAAGGGAAAGTGGACATGGGTGTAGGCAATTTTGGCGGAGAATCAGGGGAAAACGAACACACACACGCACACACGCACACGCGCACACACACACACACACACAGAGCACATAAATTAACAAAACCCAGCCAACAAACAACAAGAAGGATGATGATAAATTGGTAGCAGTAAAGTTTACAGTTCAGTGTGTAACTAGAAGAGTACACGTTCACACATCTCCAGCCTGCACACTCAGCACACACAGGGAGATTAATGTGGATTATTCACCTGAATGAATGGGATTAATAAACCGGATTGTTTACCTGAATGAACTGGATGGTTAATGCGGATTTTCCCACGCCGCCTCCTCCCACCACCACGAGTCGGTACTTCTCCTGCACCGCGCCGTCCTTCCAGCCCGCCATCGGGGACGCGCCGCGCGCTCTCGCCTTCGCCTTCTCCTTCTCTCTCTCTCTCTCTCTCTCTCTCTCTCTCTCTCCCTCTTTCTCTTTCTCTCTCGCTCTCTCTCTCGGGCCTGGGGAGGAGGAAACGCCGCCTAAATTACACAGAAAAACTCAGACCGAAGCTTAAAAACAGCGAGAATGACTCCGACAGCACGGCGTTGTGGAAGCGCATTGGCGACCTCTCTCTCTCTCTCTCTCTCTCTCTCTCTCTCTCCTCTGTCTGTCCCTCTGTCTGTCCGCCTCTCACACTGACACACTGCGCTGGGGAGGAGCCGTGAGAGCGCTTACAGCTGCAGCCGCTAGAGGGCGGACTTTTCCCCCAAACAACACCCCCCCCACCCCACCCCACCCCCACCGCCCTCTCTCCCCCTCCGCCCTCTCTCCCCCTCCGCCCTCTCTCCCCCTCTCCACTCAAAATCAAAAGGTTGCTTTATTGGCATGAAAATATTAACATTTGTGTTGTATTGGGTATAGTGTATATATTGTGTATAAGGAGTATAGGATGTAGAGTATATAAGGGGTACAGGATATATAGTATATAAGGGGTACAGGATATATGGTGTATAAGGGGTATAGGATATAGAATATATAAGGGGTACAGGATATAGAGTGTCTAAGGGGTGTAGGATATAGAGTGTATAAGGGGTATAGGATATAGAGCAGGGGTTCCCAAACCTTTCCAGGGCAAGGCCCCCCAAATGGCATTACCATTTGACCGAGGCCCCCCTTTTGCAAGATGTCTTTAAAACACATTAAAAATACAGACTTCTGAATATATCCCCCTTTTTTTTTTATTAATAATTACATCTTGCATCTTTACATTACATTAGATTAGGAATTGATTGTGTGTGTGGTTGTCTGAGAGTGAGAAAGAGAAAATCATGTATTTATTTATTTTTCACACCAAATTGTTGAGGCCCCCTGGGCGCCCCCTGGTGGCCCCCAGGCCGCGGCCCCCACTTTCAAAACCACTGATATAGAGTATATAAGGGGTATAGGATATAGAGTATATAAGGAGTATAGGATATAGAGTGTATAAGGGGTATAGGATATATAGTGTATAAGGGGTATAGGATATATAGTGTATAAGGGTTATAGGATATAGAGTGTATAAGGGGTATAGGATATATTGTATATAAGGGGTATAGGATATATAGTATATAAGGGGTATAGGATATAGAGTATATAAGGTGTATGGGATATAGAGTGTTTAAGGGGTATAGGAAATATAGTGTATAATGGGTGTAGACAATAGAGTGTATAAGGGGTATAGGATATAGAGTATAGAAGGGGTATAGGATATATAGTGTATAACGGGTGTAGGCTATAGAGTGTATAAGGGGTATAGGATATAGAATATACAAGGGGTATAGGATATAGAGTGTATAACAGGTATAGGATATAGAGTGTATAACGGGTATAGGATATAGAGTATATAAGGGGTATAGGATATATAGTGTATAACAGGTGTAGGCTATAGAGTGTATAAGGGGTATAGGATATATAGTATATAAGGGGTATAGTATATGTAGGGGTAGAATATAGGATATACAGTATATAAGGGGTTTAGGATATAGAGTATATAAGGGGTAGAGTATATGTAGGGGTAGAATACAGGATATAGGAGTCATAGGCAGCTGCCTAAGGAGTCACCATATATGGGGCGCCACCCCACCGAATCTGATTAACAGTACCGAGACAAATTTAACGTTCCTCATGTCTTTCATTACCTCAGAAAATTTGTTTGGTTAAATTGGTTTGTTAGCGCCCCCTAGTGCCGATGTAAATAAGCGACAGTGTGTGCAATGCTGTATTAAGTGTAACACGACACTCATCACCGGTGTTTTGTTTCATAATTAAAAAGTACATCATAGTTATCAGTCATCACCGTTGGTGTGTGTGTGTGTGACTGTCAGTGATGATGTCAGTTTTTACTGCATTATGGACAACAATGATCATGGCGTATTGATTGCTGATGACGTATTACCAGCAGGAGAAATCAGGATTGTTAGTTCAGATGGAAAATGAAGCGACAAAAAACCATCTGAAGCTCAATTTCGAAAAAAGAAAAAAGAAGAAGAGACAAGTGTGAAAAAAAACAAAATTAAGCTTATTACAAATTTCTATATGATTTATCATTTTTGTGGTGTTATATTATTTAGATAACGGAGTTACAGCGAAGACCGGGATTGGTTGGCTTCTCTTGTCTTGCTCTCGGACCTGCCTGATCCATCCTGATGCCCTTCTGGTTGGAGTTCTCCCACATGGACAGCCTACAGATTACCATGAGATTACTGTGGATGGATGGGACTGTTTAGAAAATATAAAGATGGCTGTGGATGTTCTTCCTTGGATAGTCTCAAATATATATTATTTTAACAAAAGCATGCAATAACAGCCTTGAAAGATTTCAGAGGGGCAACAAACACATTCTCCGGCGAGAGCACTGACGCAGTCGATTCGTTTAGTAGATTCGTTTAGTGGATTCGTTTAGTAGAATAGTTTAGTAGATTAGTAAATGTGATATGGCCCAGATCACCTCCGAATGTGGTTTGAGGAATTGGATCACGACTGTACTTATCACTCACCACTTACACCCGATCACCCAGGACACACAGTGGTGAACGGGGTCCAATTTTCATTGTGTGTGTGGTGTGTGTGTGTGTGCACAATGTTAGACCATCTGTGGTGTTCTGTTGTTTTCACAGATATGTGACCTCTGACCTTGTGACCTCACAGAAACGACTCGTCTCCATAAATCTGAACCAGAACACGGGGTTCTCAAGTAGAACATCAGACACTTCGGCTACAAGAACCTCAGCACTGATTCTAATCAGATGTCTCAGTCAGACGCAGCTGCGTTCTGTTTGGACTTTTTATCGGTGTGAGTCACTGATTCACGTTTTTCTCATGTTTACTGTGTGGAGTGGACACATGACTGGCTTTCACTCGGCATGAAGCCCTGATGGAATGCGGGGAATTTTAATGAAGTCGAGCTCTACACCGACCCACACCTCGTCCCTGTGAAGGAAAACACAAACACGCCAAATTCCTCCACAGTTCATCCTCGAGAAGAAAATAACCCCAGCCTGTTTATAGCAGCGCTACATGCGTGTACTTTAAAGATGTTTATTTCAAGCTCCTCAGATGGTTGTGGATTTTTCTCCAGGTGTAAATGACGTGTTAAGCACAAAAACCTCTTTATAACGATTCATTTATAAAATAATATACAATATTAAAGACCTGCACAGTTTCTATTTTTCCTTCTTTATTGTTTTTTTCCATGTTAGGGATTTAAAAAATTCTCCAAAATCACTGCGCTATTTTTTTTATTCAGCACCTGATTGAAGGTAAAATTAGTTTTAACGGTTTAAATCTCTGTAAAAATCCAGACTAAAGATCTGAGAGTGTAAAAATGTAGGAGAGGTAAAGGCAAAGGTGATGGGATGAACAGTGAGGAGGACGAGGAGGAGGACGGGGAGATGTTTCAGTCAGGAGGAATTTCAGGAGTGATGTTTTCCTAAATGCTCAAGTTCATTTATTTGACAACTTTAACATCATCACTAACAGCCTCCAGATAAAAAAGAGATCAACAGAATTAACACTCCACTGTTTAAGATCTTGAACCTTAAACACATCAGTAGAACCGCATTAATGTTAAATATTATTACGTGTTGCCTATATACAGTTCTATACAGGTGCATCTAAAAAAAATGTAATATCATTGAAAAGTTTATTTGTTTTCCTGTAATTTAATTAAAAAAGTGGAACTTTCATATTTTCTAGATTCATTATACGTAAAGTGAAATATTTCAAGCCTTTTTTAGTTTTAATCTAGATGATTATGGCTTACAGCTCATGGACATCAAAAATCCAGCATCTCAAAATTTTAGTGCAGCTTTTGATACTACAGATCACACTATTCTCCTTGATAGATTAGAAAATGTTGTTGGTATTAAGGGAACAGTCCTCTCCTGGCTCAGGTCTTATCTGACCGATCGTTATCAGTTCGTAGATGTAAATGGTGATTTCTCCATGCGTACTGAGGTTAGTTCCACAGGGTTCTGTTTTAGGCCCACTGCTCTTTACTTTATATATGCTACCCCTAGGTCAAATTATTCGTAAACATGGAATTAGCTTCCACTGTTATGCTGATGATACACAGTTGTATGTTTCAGCGAAGCCAGAGGACAGACAGAAGCTTAGTAAAGTTGAGGATTGTGTAAAGGACATTAGACATTGGATGTTAATTAACTTCCTTCTACTTAATTCTGATAAAACAGAAATACTTTTATTAGGCCCACGTGTAGCTAGAAGTAATCTTTCTGATCTCACAGTAACTCTGGATGGTCTTTCTGTTTCATCATGTACAACAGTTAAAGACCTTGGAGTGATTATTGACTCCAGTCTATCACTTTATGCTCATGTAGATAATATTACTAGGATAGCCTTCTTTCATCTCAGAAATATTTCTAAAATAAGAAACATATTGTCACTACATGATGCGGAAATACTAGTTCATGCTTTCATCACCTCTAGATTAGATTACTGTAATGCCTTACTGTCTGGATGTTCCAGTAGGAATATAAATAAGCTCCAGTTAGTCCAGAATGCAGCTGCTAGAGTCCTAACTAGAACCAGAAGATACGACCATATCACACCGATATTATCAATACTGCATTGGCTCCCAGTAAAATCTCGCATTAATTATAAAATACTCTTATTAACCTATAAAGCACTAAATGGTCTCGCGCCACAATATCTAAGCGACCTTTTGGTTTTCTATGATCCGCCACGCCTACTTAGATCAAAAGATGCAGGCTATTTGACGGTACCTCGAATAGTGAAGGCTACAGCAGGGGGAAGAGCTTTCTCTTATAGAGCCCCACAGTTATGGAACAGTCTTCCTATTAGTGTTCGGGACTCAGACACAGTCTCAGTGTTTAAGTCTAGGCTTAAAACGTATTTGTTTACTCAAGCCTACCCTGACTAGATTCTGTTCTACTACTTCGCAGTCATAATTATCTTTTTTCTCCCTCTCTCCTTTCGCCGAGCCCCACACGAATTTATGGAGATACTAGAGATCCAGATCCTTTCTGCCTCTGGATGGAGCTCAAATCTTCTTTAATTCCAGACTGCTGGGACTACGGCTGCTCCTAACGCCATACAGACTTCATATAAATCCATAATGAACTTTTTCACACTAACTGTTGTTACCCAGATGAGGATGGGTTCCCTTCTGAGTCGGGTTCCTCTCAAGGTTTCTTCCTCTTAAAACATCTTAGGGAGTTTTTCCTTGCCACTGGGATAAATTCGCACCTTTAATATCTGTATACCATGTTGATATTTCTGTAAAGCTGTTTTGAGACAATGTCTATTGTAAAAAGCACTATACAAATAAAATTGAATTGAATTGAATTGAAAAAATATTCTAATAAAGAATTTATAATACAGAAATGTCGACCTGAGAAGATCTCTAATCTGCTAATTAACTCAAACCACCTGCGAAGGTTTCCTGAGTCTTTAATCTCTCAGTCTGGTTCAGTACACATGACCACAATCACAAGGAAGATGGAAGTAAATGTTGCATTTCATTTGGAAATCAAGGTTCCAGAGTCTGGAGGAAGAGTGGAGAGGAACAGAATCCAAGCTGCTGGAAGTCCAGTGTGAAGTTTCCATAGTCAGTGATGATTTGAGGTGCCATGTCATCTCCTGGTGTTGGTCCACTGTGTTTTCTCAAGTCGAGAGTCTATGCAGCATCTACCAGGAGATTTTAGAGCACTGCATGCTTACATCTGCTGACGAGCTTTATGGAGATGCTGATTTCCTTTTCCAGCAGGACTCGGCACCTGCCCACAGTGCCAAAACTTCCAGTAACGACTCTCCTGACCCGAACCCCATAGAGAATCTATGAGAGGCACCAGACCCAACAATACAGACGAGCTGAAGACCGCTGTCAAAGCAACCTGGGCTTCCAGAACACCTCAGCAGTGCCACAGGCTGATCGCCTCCATGTCACGCCACACTGATGCAGTAACTCCTGCAAAAGGATTAAAACCCTGACCGAGTATCAGTGCATAAATTAACATACTTTTCACAAGGTCCACATTTCTGTATTATAAATTCTTTATTCGAATATCTTGAGATACTGGAGTTTTGATTTCCCTGGGCTCTAAGCTGTAATCATCGAGATTAAAACAAAACAAGGCTCAAAATATTTCACTTTATGTGTAATGCATCTAGAATATATGAAAATTCCACGTTTTTAATTAAATTATGGAAAAAATGAACTTTTCCACGATATTAAAATTTTTTGAGATGCACCTGTACATATACTCCAGAATTATTGGCCCCCTTCCTGAGAAATTAGCAGAAATAAATATATAAAAGGCCTCTCCAGGAACCGTCACCTTATCGTGATGGAGAGGTTTGTGTGTCCCTATGAACCTAAGGGCTGTGTTTTCTGGAGCCTTGTGCTCCTGGTAGGGTCTCTAAGGCAAAGTGGTCTCAGGGGAGGGGCCAGACTAAGAATGGTTCAAAGAAACCCTCATGACGAAAGCAAGGAGAGGAGGAGTTACCCTGCCTGGAGTAAGCCTGGGGCCCCCGTCTGGAGCTAGGCCCAGAGGGCAGGCCCGACTGCAAGTGCCTGGTGGCTGGGTTTGCCACGGAGCCCAGCCGGGCAAAGCCCGAAAAAGCACTCGTGGGGTGAACTGTGGGGGTCAGGTGCGCTGCTACACGGGTGGCAGTGAAGGTCAGGGGCCTTGATGGACCAGACTCGGGCGGCAGAGGCTGGCTCTGGGGACGTGGAATGTCACCTCTCTGTGGGGGAAGGAACTGGAACTTGTGCGGGAGGTGGAGCGCTACCAGTTAGATCTGGTGGGACTTACCTCTATGCACAGTCTCATTTCTGGAACCGTACTCCTGGATAGGGGATGGACTATATTCTACCCTGGAGTTGACCAGGGTGTGAGGCATCGGGCGGGTGTGGGGATACTCACAAGTCCCCGGTTGAGCGCCGTTACGTTGGCGTTTACCCCGATGGACGAGAGGGTCGCCTCCTTACGCCTACGGGTTGGGGGGGGGGGGGGGGGGGGGGGGGGGACGGGACTCTGACTGTTGTCTGTGCATATGTACCAAACACCAGTTCAGAGTATTCGGCCTTCTTGGAGACCCTGAATGGAGTCATGTATGGGGCACCAGTAGGGGACTCCATAGTTCTGCTGGGAGGCTTCAACGTGCATGTGGGCAATAATGGAGATACCTGGAGAGGCGTGATTGGGAGGAACGGCCTCCCTGATCTAAACCCGAGCGGGAGTTTGTTGTTGGACTTCTGTGCTAGTCATGAACTGTCTAGAACGAACAGCATGTTCGAACATAAGGAGGCTCATAAGTGTACGTGGTACCAGAGCACCCTAGGCCGAAGGTTGATGATCGATTTTGTAATCGTATCATCTGATCTGAGGCCGCATGTTCTGGACACTCGGGTGAAGAGAGGGGCAGAGTTGTCAACTGATCACCATCTGGTGGTTAGTTGGGTCAGGGGGTGGGGGAAGACTCTGGACAGACCTGGAAAGCCCAAAACGGTTAGTGTGGGTGAACTGGGAATGTCTGGAGGAAGCCACTGTCCATGAGATCTTCAACTCACACCTCCGGCAGAGTTTTTCTGGCACCCCTGTGGAGGTTGGGGGCATTGAGCCTGAGTGGGCAATGTTCAAAGCCTCCATTGCTGAAGCTGCGGTGGAGAACTGTGGTCTCAATATCTTAGGTGCCTCAAGGGGCGGTAACCCTTGAACATCGTGGTGGACACCGCTGGTCAGGGAAGCCATCCGACTGAAGGAGGAGGCCTTCCAGGATGTGTTATCCCGGCGGACTCCGTAGGCAGTTGCAAAGTACTGACAGGCCTGAAGGGCTGCAGTCTCTGCCATGGAAGAGGCAAAGCAGCGGGTGTGGGAGAAGTTCGGAGAGGACATGGAGAAGGACTTTCGGTCGACACCAAGGTGTTTCTGGAAAACCATCCGCCACCTCAGGAAGGAGAAATGGAGAACCATCCAAGCAGTGTACAGTAAAGATGGGACACTGTTGACCTCAACTGAGGATGTAATTGCATGGTGGAAAGAACACTTTGAGGAACTCCTGAATCCGACTACACGCCCTCTGTGGTAGAGGCAGAGGTGGAGGCTGATGGGGGATCATCATCAATTTCCCTGGTGGAGGTCACTGAGGTAGTCAGACAACTACACAGTGGCAAAGCCCCGGGGATTGAAGAAATCCGTCCAGAAATGCTGAAAGCTCTGGGTGTGGAGGGGATGTCTTGGATGACACGCCATTTTAAAAATGCGTGGAAGTTGGGGACAGTGCCTAAGGAGTGGCAGACCGGGGTGGTGGTTCCCCTGTTCAAAAAGGGGGACCAGAGAGTGTGTGCCAATTATAGGGGGATCACACTTCTCAGCCTCCCTGGTAAAATCTACTCCAAGGTGCTGGAATGGAGCGTTCGGCCAATAGTCGAACCTCAGATTGAAGAGGAACAATGTGGTTTCCGTCCTGGTCATGGAACAACGGACCAGCTATTTACTCTTGCAAGGATCTTGGAGGGAGCCTGGGAGCATGCCCATCTGGTGTATATGTGTTCTGTGGATATGGAGAAGGCGTATGACCGGGTCCCTGGGGGTTTACTGTGGGAGGTGCTGAGGGAGTATGGGGTGAGGGGTTCCCTTCTCAGGGTTATCCAATCGCTGTACACTCAAAGCGAGAGCTGTGTCCGGATTCTCTGCAAAAAGTCGGAATCGTTCTAGGTGGGGGTTGTTCTCCGCCAAGGCTGCGCTTTGTCACCAATCCTGTTTGTGTTTGTGATATTCATGGACAGGATATCAAGGCCTAATCATGGTGGGGAGGGGCTGTGGTTTGGTGGCCTGATGATCTCATCGCTGCTTTTTGCAGATGATGTGGCCCTGATGGCATCATCGTTCCGTGACCTTCATCACTTACTGGATCGGTTCGCAGCGGAGTGTGAAGCGGCTGGGATGAGGATTAGCACTCTAAATCTGAGGCCATAGGTCTCAGCAGGAAACCGATGGAGTGCCTACTCCAGGTAGGGAATGAGTACTTAACCCAAGTGAAGGGGTTCAAGTACCTCAGGACCTTGTTCATGAGTGAGGGGACATTGGAGCGGGAGATTGGCCGGAGAATCGGAGCGGTATTGCAATCGCTTTACCACACCGTTGTGACGAAAAGAGAGCTGAGCCGGAAGACAAAGCTCTCGATCTACTGGGCAATTTTCGTTCCTACCCTCACCTATGGTCATGAAGGCTGTTTAGTGATGAAATGGGTTTTCTCAGGAGGGTGGCTGGCCTCTCCCTTAGAGATGGATGGGTGAGAAGCTCGGCTATCCGAGAGGAACTCAGAGTAGAGCCGCTGCTCCTTTGTGTTGAAAGGGGCCAGTTGATGTGGTTAGGGCACCTGGTATGGAGGTCTATGGAGGTTTTCCAGGCATGTCCAGCTGGGAGGAGACCTCGGGGAAGACCCAGGACTAGGTGGAGAGATTATATCTCCACACTGGCCTGGGAATGCCTCGGGATCCACCAGTCAGAGCTGGTTAATGTGGCTCGGGAAAGGGAAGTTTGGGGTCCCTTTCTGGAGCTGCTGCCCCCGCGACCTGATTACGGATAAGCAGTTGAGGATGGATGGATGGAATATATAAAAGGGTGGCACTGCTGACCTGCCAATGGAATAGCACACAAAGTTAGAGACTCCTGCTGATTTCGATTAAAATTGTAATTAACTTGTGCTTTTCGGTCATACAATAGATTTTGTCTTATTCTACTCCGTTTTTTGTTTGCACGTTTAACTTTGTGGTACGTTAAAATGTCTGGAAAATACACAAAAGCTCATAGTACTATTCAGACACAACTGAGGCCTGGTGAGCACGCCGCGAGCGAATCGCCTTCTTCCCTTGAATCTGCCTCGCCACGCAGTGACTCTGACTTCGCTGCCCTCAGGCTCGAGTTGCTGGCTTCGCTGAGGAAGGACATCGCCGATATTTTTAAAAAGGAGCTCCAGGAGACTCTCGGGGATGCGCTGTCAACTATCAAGCTTGACCTGCAAGCCGTGAAAACACAGCTGGTTAGCGATAAAGTTGCTACCGATGCTACCATATCAACACTGAAAGGTACTGTTGGGGAAATGGAGCACGTTCTCTCCGGTTGCACCAATGCCATAGTTCTGATGAAGACTACTATCGAGCCTCTCACTGCGACCGTAACCAAATTAGAGAATAAATGTGAGGACTTGGAGTCTAGGTCACGGCACAATAACATTAGGATAGTGGGAGTTCCAGAGGGCCCTGACACCTGTACAACTGCTGCTGTAGTGGCCTTGCTAAAGGAGATGTTTGGTCTGGAGAAGGAGCCGGTTTTGGACCAGTCCCACCGGACCCTTCAGCCTAAGCCCAAGCCTGGTGAACGACCACGAGCTATTGTGTGCAGATTCCACTATCACAGTGACTGTGTTGACATTTTATGTCGCGCAAGAGAGCTCCAATGGATTAAATTGAGGGATTTGACCATTTCAGTCTTCCCGGACCACACAGCCAAGATAACCCGGGCTTGGGCCGCGTTTAACGAGGTTAGGTGTCAACTTCGTGGCGTTGAGGGGGCTCGCTATGGAATACTTCACCTAGCTCGGCTTCACATTACATATAACGGTGTTCAGAAGGACT
The DNA here is from genome assembly GCF_001660625.3 of Ictalurus punctatus. Lineage (NCBI taxonomy): Eukaryota > Metazoa > Chordata > Actinopteri > Siluriformes > Ictaluridae > Ictalurus > Ictalurus punctatus. The sequence goes on from NC_030425.2 coordinate 30,468,326, forward strand.
TTGTTTCAGCGGAGGAAGCCGGGGACTATGTCAAATTCTTGACGTCTATGTCAAATTCTTGACGTCTGGGTGAGCTGCATCACCTGTGACAGCGGCATCTTTCTTGCTCTCCTTTTATTTTTTTTGCACTCGGCCTTCCAGCTCTACAGTATTCCGATTTTCATTTAAAATATTGTCATTGCATTACTTCTCCTAGATTTTGTGGACTCACTCCTCTTAAATCTACCTCTGTAATAATTTAGTTCTCTGTTGTGATGCTCTGACTAGGTATCTGTTTATTTAAATTTATTAGTGTTTTTTCCTCAGCTTTACGTTACACTGTTACATTATTATTATTATTAGTCTTTAAAAGATTATATTTGTTATTGCGCGCAGACTGTTTTTCAGTCCTGAAGTCAGCAGGGGACTTTTCTCTTACTGGAATTTTTTTTTGTTAATATTTTTTTTTTGGTTAGTTCAGCTTACTCTCCGATTTGTTTTCACATTGTGGACAGCTTTTGGTTACTGTGGGAAACAATGCTGTCTCCTTTGTTCTTTTGTTTTATGGAGACTTTGGGTGTGTGTGTGTTTGGGGGTTTGTTGGAGGGAGGGGGTCCCACTTCCACTCTAATTGGCTATTTGTATCCCTATGGTTTACTTTAGTTTCCTCCAGTTACTCCGGTTTCCTCCCCCAGTCCAAAGACCTGCATGGTAGGCTGATTGGCATGTCCAAAGTGTCCGTAGTGTATGAATGGGTGTGTGAGTGTGTGTGTGATTGTGCCCTGCGATGGATTGGCACCCTACCCAGGGTGTACCCCGCCTTGTGCCAGATGCTCCCTGGGATAGGCTCCAGGTTCCCCGTGACCCTGAAAAGGATAAGCGGTATAGAAGATGGATGGATGGATGGATGGTTTACTTTATTTAAATGGTTAATAGTAATATTGATCCCAGCACAGCTGGGACAGGTACACCTCTAAGATTTAATAGTTGGAATGTCAGAGGTACGGGTAATCCTGTCCAGAGATCTAAAGTTTTTACACATTTGAAACCTTTAAACTCTGATATGGTATTTTTACGGGAGACTCACCTACGTATTAAAGATCATCATAGGTTACACTGCCCTTGGGTGAGTCAAGTCTTCCACTCAAAATTTAATTCAAAGGCAAGAGGGGTCGTTATTTTAATTGGCAAAAGGTCACAGTTTTTGTCTACTAACGTTATTGCTGATGTGAATGGTACATATATTATAGTTGCTGGTACTCTAATGCAAAGATAGGTTTTGTTGGTAAATATGTATGCTCCATACTTTGATGATGTGGAATTTGCTAATAGATTGTTGAGCAACCTCCCCTTCTTAAATACTCACCTGTTGATTTTCGGTGGAGATTTAAACTGTGTTTTTGACCCAAACTTAGATCGGTCTAATCCCCGTTCTCTGAATCAATCTGCTATGTCTAAAACGTTTTCAGATTTTATGTCAGAATGGTCTTGTTACCCGTAACCCCTCTCTTAAAAAGTTTTCTTTCTTCTCCCAGGTGCATCATACCTATTCGAGGATCGATTATTTTTTATAGACAGCACTCTTGATTCTTGTGTAGTTTCTTCTGACTATTTGGGTTTTGTAATTTCTAATCTCGCGCCTCTACAATTAGATATTCATCTTTCTATTTATAAACGTAGCCCACCACCTTGGAGATTTAATTCTCTTCTTTTGGCAGACAGTGAATTCTGTGAGTTCATTTCCACTTCTATTGATGACTTTCTTTTCTTCAGTCAGAATGACTCCACCTCTTATTCATTGTTATGGGAGACACTTAAATCCTATATCAGAGGGCAGATTATTTCTTACTCCGCTCTCTGTAATAAAAAGCGCACTGCTAGGGTTAATGAACTCACATCTGCGATCAGTAACCTTGATCAAAGATATGCACTGAACCCTTCTCCAGAACTTTTTAAAAAGCGTCTCGACTTACAGGCAGAATTTAATCTTATTTCGACTAAAGAGCCAGAACGCTTGTTGTTACGTACTGTGGTTCTTACTACGAACATGGCGAAAAGCCGAGTCGTTTACTGGCACATCAGCTACGGCGACAGGCCACTTCCTGTCTCATACCTAGTATTAAAAACACTTATAATATTGTCACTACAGATCCCATGGAAAATTAATGCTACGTTTAAATCGTTTTACTCTTGACTTTATAAATCCGAATTTCCTGCAGACAATACTAAAGTGAGTGCATTTCTTCAAAACCTTTGTAACCCTTTTATTGATTCGAATACTGGCATGCAACTGGACTCCCCACTCTCTTTGTTTTCCTTTTCTACACTATGTATGTATGTGTGTATATGTACAGTGAGGGAAAAAAGTATTTGATCCCCTGCTGATTTTGTACGTTTGCCCACTGACAAAGAAATGATCATTCTATAATTTTAATGGTAGATTTATTTGAACAGTGAGAGACAGAATAACAACAACAAAAAAATCAGAAAAACGGATGTCAAAAATGTTATAAATTGATTTGCATATTAATGAGGGAAATAAGTATTTGACCCCCTGTCAATCAAAAAGATTTCTGGCTCCCAGGTGTCTTTTATACAGGTAACGAGCTGAGATTAGGAGCACACTCTTAAAGGGAGTGCTCCTAATCTCAGCTTGTTACCTGTATAAAAGAACCTGTCCACAGAAGCAATCAATCAATCAGATTCCAAACTCTCCACCATGGCCAAGACCAAAGAGCTCTTCAAGGATGTCAGAGACAAGATTGTAGACCTACACAAGTCTGGAATGGGCTACAAGACCATTGCCAAGCAGCTTGGTGAGAAGGTGACAACAGTTGGTGCGATTATTCACAAATGGAAGAAACACAAAAGAACTGTCGATCTCCCTCATCCTGGGGCTCCACGCAAGATCTCACCTCGTGGAGTTGCAATGATCATGAGACCAGTGAGGAATCAGCCCAGAACTACACGGGAGGATCTTGTCAATGATCTCAAGGCAGCTGGGACCATAGTCACCAAGAAAACAATTGGTAACACACTACGCCGTGAAGGACTGAAATCCTGTAGCGCCCGCAAGGTCCCCCTGCTCAAGAAAGCACATATACGTGCCCGTGTGAAGTTTGCCGATGAACATCTGAATGATTCTGAGGACAACTGGGTGAAAGTGTTGTGGTCAGATGAGACCAAAATGGAGCTCTTTGGCATCAACTCAACTCGCCGTGTTTGGAGGAGGAGGAATGCTGCCTATGACCCCAAGAACACCATCCCCACCGTCAAACATGGAGGTGGAAACATTATGCTTTGGGGTGTTTTTCTGATAAGGGGACAGGACAACTTCACCGCATCAAAGGGACGATGGACGGGGCCATGTACCGTCAAATCCTGGGTGAGAACCTCCTTCTCTCAGCCAGGGCATTGAAAATGGGTCATGGATGGGTATTCCAGCATGACAATGACCCAAAACACACGGCCAAGGCTACAAAGGAGTGGCTCAAGAAGAAGCACATTAAGGTCCTGGAGTGGCCTAGCCAGTCTCCAGACCTTAATCCCATAGAAAATCTGTGGAGGGAGCTGAAGGTTCGAGTTGCCAAACATCAGCCTCGAAAAGTTAAAGACTTGGAGAAGATCTGCAAAGAGGAGTGGGACAACATCCCTCCTGAGATGTGTGCAAACCTGGTGGCCAACTACAAGAAACGTCTGAGCTCTGTGATTGCCAACAAGGGTTTTGCCACCAAGTACTAAGTCATGTTTTGCAGAGGGGTCAAATACTTATTTCCCTCATTAAAATGCACATCAATTTATAACATTTTTGACATGCGTTTTTCTGGATTTTCTTGTTGTTATTCTGTCTCTCACTGTTCAAATAAATCTACCATTAAAATTATAGAATGATCATTTCTTTGTCAGTGGGCAAACGTACAAAATCAGCAGGGGATCAAATACTTTTTTCCCTCACTGTATGTACAACAAAAAATGAGAATGGTATTGTTGCTATGCGACAGGAGGTTTGTTTTCTTTCTCAATAAAAATATTTTAGAAAAAAAGAAAAACAAATAAATAATACTGCCATTTTGAGCTTAAACTTACACAAGACACTATATAGTTATATAACAAAAAGGAAAACAAGTTTTCTGCAAAAACAATAATGTTAACATAATTATTGACACCCCAACAGCAGTGAGGGGAATAACCGCACGGAGCGGTTTCCTGTGGTGTCTAATCAGATTAGAGACGCGCGTAGAGGAGTTCCTGGAGTGAGTTTGTTGTTCTAAACTAGACGACGATCTTAAACCTCCTCAGTTCCTCACGGTGTGATAATTTTTATGGCTCTTTTTGTGCATAGTTTATTCTTTGAACATTAACAAAGAACTCAGAATTAAGGACAGGATACGGCGATGGTCTGGTGATATTTATTGGTTACAGATAAATGAAGACACATTACGAGTTTTGTCGGATGAAATATCATCACACAGATCTTACTGGTTTTATTCGAATCACGCAGCGATGATGTGAACGCAAGTCAGAAACGGAGTGACAATTAAAAAAAATAAAGGATGAAAACACGAGCGCTTCCTACTGAACGCCTTTACGCTTTACGAGAGGGTCTTCTTCTGAGACAGATTAATCTTATCTCCCAGACTCAAGGCCATGCCCTGTGGAGGAGAAACACACAAATATTAGTAATAAAGAAATCTACTTCTGACTTTGTGGTAACAGTTTGAGGAAGAAGCACAGATGAGTGTGACGGTCAGGGGCGCACATACTTTTGTCCGTAAATCGTGTATATAAATGTTAGTCGCTAAAACACAAACCGAGTGTTCAAGTTCTTCTACGAGTTCCTGTTCGAGTACTCACCTGGCTCTTGGCACGGATGCGAATGTGACCGTTGACCGGAGCCTCGGGTCCGAGGAGAATGGGCTTCTCGATGCTCACGTTAGCCAGAGCGTCCTCGCCAAAGATGGAGCGAGCATACAGGTTAGCAGCCATGAAACCACAAACCCCAGAGAGAGCCTGGATTACAACACACACACACACACACACACACACACACACACACAAACACGAGAGAGAGAGAGAGAGAGAGAGAGAGACATGACTTTATAAATGAGTGAACTTGACTGAAGAGAGCATGTGAAATGTTTTTTTGGGGTTTACAGCGTTACCTTCTCTGGAGTTAAACACTTCATGTTGGTGGAGCTCAGAATGTGCTGAAGATAATCGTTCAGCTCGGTGATGTTGGTGTTCACTGTAACCTTTAGGGAACGAGGAGGAGGATAAGTGAGATGTTTATGGAATCACACAGTATTTCAATAGGAGTACGGTTCTTTACCTTGTTCTCCCACTCAAACTCCGCCCACATTTGTCTGAACTCGGCGTCTGTGCAGGAAGCCGGCTGGATGTAGTCCATGATGTCGATGTGGATGTCACTGAGAACCACACAGTTCCTGTCACTGGCTGCTCCCGACACATCATACACTGCAGAGCACCACAAACACACACATACACACACACACACACACACACACACACACACACACACACACACACACACACACACACACACACATATTATACACTGGAAACACCACTAAGCTATAAGTAACTGACTTCCTGTCTAGGACAGGTGTACTGTACACAGTGAACATCTCCTCACCGATATTCCCGAAGATGATGCCGTTTTCTGTGGAAGCCACTTTGACGTTGGCCTTGATGTTGGCAAAGTCATGAGGAGCGAGAGTAAGAGGAGACGGCTTCTCCACCAGCTTCAGGTCACCTGCAGGATCAGCACAACACCTCGGTTTTATACTCAACAACACACGGAATGAAAGAACGAACACACAAACAGATAGATTGATAGACAGAGACGGTACCCAATGTGGCCAGTTCCAAAGTGCAGTTCTGCAGGGTGTCACTGGTTTGGTTGACCACCAGCACATCCAGCACGATGTCATACTGGTTAACGTGGACATATGCTTCAGCATAGACCGGATCTGAGAAACCAGTCAGCTGCGTCACCTGGGGGGGGAGGACAGACGGACACCCAAAATAAAAAACTTTCAAATGAGTTTTATTCAGTCACACTGCCATCTGCTGGCCAGGAGGTGAACAGGCCACATTGCTGTATATACTGTATATATTACTGTATATGTGTATATGGCAGCCATTCCATTCCAGTGTGTGTTGAATTCCAACACAGGCCCATCTCATTCTTCTGAATGATTTACTGTTTAGGTGATCACCTGAGCCAAATCTTATTAACCAGGAAAAGTATAAACAACACAGCATCTCTTTTCGTTATTTTGACCAGTTGTCATTTTCTGCAAATAAATGCCTTAAATGACAATATTTTTATTTGGAATTTGGGAGAAATTTCTGTAGTTTATAGAATAAAAGGAAAAAATTTCATCTTACCCAAACACATACCTATAAATAATAAAAACCAGAGAAACGGATCATTTCGCAGTCATCTCTTAATTTTTCCCAGAGCTGTATATTACACTTCTATCCAGAGCGAAGCAGATTATACAGTAAACTTTTCATCAGTGTGATTAAACTCATTCTGACTGCAGATCCTAAATAAAACGCTTACACACACTTCTGCAGTGTCCGAAACCGCTCCCTATCTCCTATACAGCGCGCTATAATCGAGCATCAGCCATTCTGTAGTGGTGTCCGAATTCTGAGTGAGCAACCTCATTCCCTACGTTCATTCATTCGTTTATACCCACAATGCACATTGATTTCGAGTGAGCATCCGACAGACACTCGCAAACGCACTATTTCCCATACTCCAACGTGAGACTGAAGAACCCACACTCACTTTACACACACACACACACACACACACACACACACACACACACACACAAACTAGCTCACACTGATCTATACGGTCCTGATGAAGGTGCTTCTGGGGAAATCCCTTCTTCTTCATCTGACCAGCTGTTATATTTTAAGGCAAAAAATTATATTCGTAAAAAAAAAGTATAGTTTGTCACTGCTGATGATGTCACTAACCTTACTGTAGCAGTAACAGTTTCGAACCAGGAAGTGGAAGTTTACGAGGTGAACACACACGAGGAAGTGATACACACACAGTGAAACGTCCCAGTATAAGCACTCTAGGAACGCTGCTCGAAAGATGACATCAGATGAGTGCGCATCGTCCTAGTCTGTGTGCATGAGAGTGGTCCTGACACTGTAGTACTGGTTCATTCATTTAAAGCGTGAAACGGGGAGTGTGTGTATGTGTGTATGTGTGTGTTTGTGTATGTGAGTTTTCATGTTGAGTTTATTGAAGTGTATATTTTGCATCATCAGAGTGTTGTATAGCGTCACCTTGTTGAGTTTGGAGGCGAGCGGGTCGGACGCTTCCTTCCTCTGCGTGTTGCCCATAGCGGCCAGCAGACTGAGCTGGAACTGGTCCTCTTTGGAGCTCGTCTCGTTCTTGGCGGTGAGCTGCATGAAGGAGATGGGGTCGTCGGCCTGCACAGTCACATTACGCTTCTCCGATTCTTTCTGTGGAGTTAAATATAAAACAAACACTTCAGTGTGATCATGTTTTCATCTCCTCAGATACACAATCATCATCGTTACAGGTCAGGGTTCGACAACCGCAAAGAAAACGCAAGAAAAACACCACCTCCGATAGGAAAGGGAAACGCACCGTGCTCGGTCTACAGTAACATTAACGTGTGTTAATGACTGAAGAGGGACAAAACCACGCTGATAAACTTGTTATTCAGCTTATAGTGTTAAAGAGGAAAATCTGATCCCTTTTGTCCTTACACAAAATCTACAGTTTAATATTTACATTTTAAAAGCAGTCGGATATCTAAACACCGGAATAAACCAGCAGGACTCGACAGCGTGGGCGGGGCCGAATCCAAAACAAACAAGTCTCATCCGTAGTAGGGGTGTAACGATATATCGGGGTACGTGGACCTACTCTGCACCTGTGTCACGCGTGCGTTGACAAATCACCTGAACTGAGCAGTAGCAGGGCAGAATGAGTTCGGCTGAAACCGAAACTGAAACAGAGGATGCCCCGTGCACTTATAAGTCCGACGTCTGGCAGCATTTTGGTTTTCCGGACACTCGACTATTTATTTTAATGTTTTCCTTTTTATTTTTTTACTTTTTAAACTTTTACTGCTTTAAGAAGGTCTCTTAGCTTTGAGCCATCTTAATTCTAATTTCGTGTTAAAATTCAGTTTTATTGTTCAGTGACATACAGAAGGTTAAATTAAATCTTGTGTGTGTGTGTGTGTGTGTGTGTGTGTGTGTGTGTACCTTCTGAGAGAGTTTCTCCTCCTCCAGTCGTACAGTCAGCATGTGGGACAGGGACCTGCGGCATTCTTTGTTGAAGATGTCACTCATGAGCGGTGAGGACTCGGACAGAACCTTCAGGCACAGAGAGATTCGCTCCACGTCGTCGTCCGTGATCGGCTTCTTGGGCAGTGAGGATTTCCCCAGGTGGAGCACGGTGGCCATGATCAGCATGGCTTCAGCTACAAACGACTGAGACAAAAAAACAAAAAAAACAAATAAACAACAAAAAAAAAAAACAGGTGGCTTTAGTTACTCATCAATTAATTAATTAATTAATTAATTTTAAACAACAGAAAGGTACAACAGGTAAGACATTATTACGTTTTGCTTCTTCTTGTCTGTAACGATGGCAATGTAGCGCAGTGCGATTTTAGTCAGCGTGGTGGCGAGAGACGCAGCAACGTAGAAATCCCCGTCCAACAGGAAACCCCTCAGAGGAGGCCTAGACAAGAAAAAAACAACTAATAAATAATAAACTTTGTAATCAAGTCGGAGCCACTTGGTACGATCCGAAAGTCTGACTTTATCAGGGCCAAATTTTATCCGATGTTGGCGCTAGAGCATTGGCGGCACTTTGGTCAGAACCACAAATTTGGTCAGAACGTTCCTTAGACCCTTGACAATCAGTGTATCAAATTTCACAACTTTTTACCAGACAGTTCTATGGGCTGCCCTTCAAACCAGAAGAAGCGGAAGAGGAAGAAGAAGAAGAAGAAGAAGAAGCAGAAGAAGAAGAACCGGAAAGAGAATAAAAAGTGGAAGAAGCGGAAGAAGAAGCAGAAGAATAAGCGGAAGCGGAAGAAGAAGAAGAAGCGGAAAGAGGAGAAGAAGAAGAAGGGCAGAATGACAGCAGGGTGCTGTCGGTGCCTGGCCCCATAATTAGATTTCTAAAAGATGTTTAATTCATTATTTTTGCTTCCGTGAAGAAAGGTGAAATCTGTGGAAAACAGCAGTGAAAATGCAGAAGACATGCAGGAGCTCGATTCTATTGAGACAGATGATTTACACTGTCTGTGCTGTCTGAGTGGGAGGGACCTACTCGTGACCCCGTCAATCACAGTGACACTAGCCAACCTGTGAGCTTGTGTATGTGGCAGAGGGCAGGACCTCCGAGCGTTACGAACCTGTCCTCCTCTTTCTTCGAGGGTCTATTGGAGCTGAGAGCGCTCTGAGTGGCGTAGGTTCCCATCTCAGTCACCAGCTTCTGCACTGGCCCGGCGCTCACTTCCTCCTCCACCTTCAGCTCCCCCGCCTCCTTCTTTATCTCATTCTCTACTATGGGGATCTACACACCCACACACACACACACACACACACACACACACAGTATTAGAGTAAACAGTGTATAATGTGGAGTCAGGTGGGGCTGGTGCATACACAGTGCTGTGACTGAAATCTGGATATTTTAGTGTCTCCTTTACAAACGTGGAGCTCAGGGCTACAGCTAACGATTATTTACATAATCCATTAATCAGCCGATTATTATTATTACTACTACTACTACTGCTGCTACTACTACTACTACTACTTCAATTAATCGATACCTTTTTTTTTCATTTATTTAAAATAAAATCCACAAACAGTTACAAATACAAACTTCAGACAAAAACTTTAACAAATGTTTTATCCAATTATATAGATATAATTTTATATTAACTATAAGTATTTATGTATTATTTTCATGGATGCACACAAAAAACACTGATAATTAAACTACAGTCCTAAATGAATAAGAAAAATCTCCTTTCACTGCACCTCGTGGTTTCCGCTCCTTGCTGCCTTTAGACATGTTATTTCACTTGTTTAGTTTGATCATAGTGTTTTGATATTAAAGATCTTGCTCGCACTGCACTGTGTATCTACACCACGAGTGAGGAGCAGCGTGGCCTTGTCACTAAAACATCACTTCCGTTATAATAAACTACAGAATTTACACTGCAAATGCACAAATACACCATAAAATGACAATAAACCTGAATTAAACTAAACCTCGCAGCTGTTTCCCCAACCCCCTCACACATAGTCGAGTATTTTGGATTCAAACACAAGTCTGTGTTCGTGCATCGCTGTCATGCTTCCACGCTACACAAGTTTAAATGTTACAGTCTTCTTCATGGCGTTTAATATAAAATGCCCCCCTGCCTTAGAGGACCTGGAGGACGCACACTCTTTTCCTCATTCACGTGACTATTCCTGCTCCCTCTGATGGAGACTGAGGTCATGTTGGGAATAAAAGGTAACGCTGACATAAACAGTAAACTGAAGAGAGTCAGTGTCGGTGACCCTGGGTGTGAGGCTAAAGCTAGCGGCATCGCATTACGTGCGTATGACGTCATGCGCCGTTGACTAGAAAGCGGTTTATATTTCCGGTTAGTAAAAAAACCGCTAGTGTTCCATTTGAGATGATATTACCTTACTAAAAACCCACACACTAGACGGTAGAGAACACAGTGCACAGTGTAAGTGTGCAGTACTTCATTTGGAACAAAGCTTTAGTATTTACTCTCCGAAGCGTGTTTTCGGAACAGAAGTAACGTAATGAGTAAACGTTCTCCGATAATGAGATTCGTTGAGAACGATTTTAGTAATCAATCATTATCTATTTTATGGATTAGCTGCTGCAGCTCTAGTGGAGCTTTACCTCTCCGAGTGACCTCCTCACTTCAGTCATGACATTCTGGATGTCCTCTTTGGTGCTGCAGTACTCTCCCAGAATCCACAGCGCTCCTCTGTAAATCCTACACACACACATACAATGTGTTTACAGCCAACGCAAAAATACACTGCATCATTCAATGACAATTAGCAGGAACATGTCAGAGAATGAATCTGCTTATGTAAACAGGAAGTGAGCTGTGATGTAAGAACGTGTCTATAATCTCACAGTGCGATGCTCAGCGTTCAGTCGCTGTAATAACCGCTGCTGAGAACAAAGCTTCAGAAGGAAAGCTTTAACGCTTAATGCTCGTGTGTGTTAGAAACATAAACGCATTAACTTCAATTCAATCCAATTCAGTAACATAAAGGCGCAGTGTGATGATGTCATAATGTAGTCAGTAATACTCTGTAGACTTACTTGACCGTTTTAATGGCGTGAAAAACTTCCAGCATTTTCTCAATGATGAGCGCTCGGAGCGAGTCGAACCGCTGTATCGCCTCACGCACAAACTCTAACACATCAGCAGCGGCTGCTTCGTTAGTGTCACTGAGGAACTCCATCAGCTACACACAGACACACACACACACACACAATACTTCTAAATAAAACAAAGCAAATGAATATATAAATGTACAACTAGCATCCATGTTACACGCTAAATGTATTATTTCTCACTGAGCAGGTGTTAATACTTTACACTTACCGTCATATTTATCACTAAACATTTATACATGTCAAATATTTGTAAAATAAAATGTAAAAATAATGTAAAATAAGCCATAATGCACTCATTGTTAACTGCTAAGAGATGAGGTTTAAAATGCTGGAGTATTTATTTAGTGATGCTTAAGAACGCTCCTGACTGACCAGATTTCCGTAATCAGATATAGGTTTTGTAATATCGGATCCACCGATAAATTTGAGAATTGCGCGCAGGACCGCCATTGAAGCACTGCATTTGTTTTTTGTCAGAATTATTTTTGTGCTTTATTTGTTTACCTCATCGAAGCTTTTCTTTAGAAAAAAAGAGTAACAGTGAACTTTATTGATTTTTTTTGCACTCTTTCAGACCCCTCTATTTATAGTTGTAGAAATAAAAATTTTGTTTTATTTTGTATGTGAGGAGTAAGTGAAATTGACCATTATTACAAAGTATATGGGTTGTTCAGTTCAGTGCTGATATCATTTCTGTGTCAAAAACAGAAGTAAAACAAAAAAGATCGGTTCTGCATAAACACACAAATAATCGTATCGGTTTGAAATGAGAAACGAATGCATTAGATGATATCAAAATTTCCTGCATCAAGCATGAACAGTTGAGTAATTGTTGAACTTTTTCTGAAGAATTGACAGTTTTTAACAGTAAAATTAAGGCCACACCCCCTTGTTTACACTTCGATATCTCAGAAACTAATGCAGAGACAAACTATGCGCACTATGTACTGGGAACAGTGACGTTATTTCCAGACAGTATGACGCAGATCTGAGACGATCAGTCAGAAGGCTTCTGGTGATGTTCACTTGGATTGATCCAAAAAGTAACTTCAAAAAAATAATTCAAAAAGAATTTTAAGCAGATGCATATCCCCTGTACATAAATAATAAGCTTCTTCCCTTATTTCTGTATTTTCTTGTTGCGATAATGAGGGAACTTTAATGAAATGTCACATGACCACAGGGGGCGTTGTGGTTGGTGTGTTGTGTCCCCTGGTGTTCAGTGGCAGTACTGCAGGAAGAGTTACAGACTAAACACCACAGATAAACTCAAGCTCGAACTGTCTTTATAGCTGTCTGTAAAACATACCTCATTATTTATTTTTTTTATAAATAAAACCCATTTACTTTATAAACGTAGTATATTTACTACATTTACTATATAAACTTAGAAAAAGCATACAGAAAAATATACAAAAACTGTCCACGTTATTAGGAACACCCATACACCTGCTCATTCATGCAGACTCTGGACAGGTGAGCTTTTTTCCTAATCGTCATACTTTAGAGATCAGACTTTTTCTTCATTCTGATGTCGATGTGAATTATCTGAAGCTCTTGACCTGTATCTGCATGATTTTTTGCACTGTGCTGCTGCCACATGATCGGCTTATTAGATAACTGTGTATAAGTGCAGGTGTTCCTAATAAAGTGGACGGTGAGATGGTTGACGTTAGGGGGTTTTGTATTTGAATGAGATTTGCCGTGTGTTTTCTGACACTCACCACAGGGATGACGTTACCAGCCATGTCAGGGAAGCGTACACTGCAGGAGTGGAGAGTTCTGACCAACAGCTGGCGGTATTTATCAGTGTCTTCATGTTCAGTCACATTGTTGGTCTTGATCACTTCCTTCTTCAGAACAATCACCAACTGCAGAGAACAAAACATCACCAGCCTTCAGTGTCCAATCTCCGGTTTTCTCCCCCAAGTGTCCAATCTTCAGTGTCGAACCCTCCCCGTGTCCAACCCTCCCCCAGTGTCTAACCCTCACTGTCGAACCCTCACAGGGTCCAACCGTCCCCCAATGTCCAACCCTCACCAGTGTCCAACACTCACCAGTGTCCAACCCTCACTGTCTAATCCTCACCAGTGTCTAACCCTCACTAGCTGCATTTACATGGACAACAATAATCCACTCTTAATCCGATTAAGACGATACTCTAATTAAGAAACTCGCATGTAAACAGCAATTTTTACTTACCTTAATCTGATTAAGGTCATAATCAAAGTAAGCAATAATCTAATTAAGACAGGTGGAGTACTCCTGTTTTAGTCGCATTATGGACGTGTATTACAGACATGTAAACACCTTAATCACATTATGAACGTCGTGTGGGAGTTTTCACCGCATTGTGCGACAGGACACGATCACACACAACAGTTTTACGGCGAACAAGAGAGCACAGCTGTGTCCCAAACCGCATACTTTCCTACTATAGGCCTACAGTGGGGAAAAATACATGTATCTCGGCTACTATACAGACGGTAACTATGTGATTTGGGACGCAGCCCACTGCTTCAATCAGTTGTCTATTAGCACATACAGCATGACAAATAATTAAGTGCACTTAAAGCGTTCGTAAAAAAATTAAATAAAAACACCCAAAACTGTATACGGTACCATAACGAAGACCAACTGCATGTTGCTACGTGAAATTCTGGCGGGACGTCAGACGGCGTGGCGCGGTGACGTAATGACGCGTGCTGTTAATCTAATTATGTTCTAAAACATGTAAAACGGGAACATGACAGGAGTATTCTAAAAGCGACTCATGTAAACACCTTAATCACAATACTATCTTACTCAGAGTAAGGTCAATAATTAGATTACTGCTGTCCATGTAAACGTAGTCAATGTCTAATCCTCACCAGTGTCCAACCCTCACTGTCTAATCCTCACCAGTGTCTAAGCCTCACAGTGTCTAAGCCTCACAGTGTCTAAGCCTCCCCCAGTGGAAAATCCCTCAGTGTCTAATCCTCACCAGTGTCCAACCCTCACAGTGTCCAACCCTCACAGTGTCCAACCCTCACAGTGTCCAACCCTCCCCCAGTGGAAAACCCTCAGTGTCTAATCCTCACCAGTGTCCAACCCTCACAGTGTCCAACCCTCACAGTGTCCAACCCTCCCCCAGTGGAAAACCCTCAGTGTCTAATCCTCACCAGTGTCCAAACATCCAGTGAAGATATCAATGTGTTTGACTTTATATAACTTTATTAATTTAAATAATAATATATTCAATTAATTGAGGGTTTTGGAAGATTAGTTAATAGTACTCAAGAGAATTAATTTTGCTTTCACATCACATGAGGAAAAACATAAATACATATATTCTGACTGAGAAACAATTACATCTCCCCTCATGCGGGAAAATCAGAAGCCAGAATTTTAGGAGATTTCTCAGACTAAACGCAGATATTATTATTATTATTATTATTTACAACAATGACGTATATGTATGGGTAAATGTATAATAAGAGTTTTCCCATCCTCGGGCCACACACAAGCCATCTGATTAATTCCGGTGTATAAGCTCTGTGTTCAGACAGAAACAGAACACAGGTGAAGTTAGAAGCAGCACTGCACACGATTAACACTTAAAGGGTTCAGCATGCATTAAGGTATCATTAACACGTTAACACACACCTCCTCCACGTTACGAGATGACACCAGGTCCAGCGCCAGCTGCAGAGTCTTCTTGCGAACCTCCAGGTCAGGAGTGGTCAGAACCCTTAGGATGTCCATCACCAGGTCCTCGGATCAGAACAGAACCGAATAGTTAGCTCGCTGAGCAATTAGCACCACGACGAGACCGTCCAGGTTCTGGACACGGCCCGTATCGTTCATAGATAAAATATATATCCGGCTGTATGGTGGTGAAGATAACGGATGATGATTTTATACCTGCAGCACACGCTCGTGAGTGGGATGCTCCTTCAGCTCGATGAGGCGGTCCAGTACGATCAGCTTCACGTTGTTATCGCTCTCCTTAATGATCAGGTCAATATAACACTGAGCTGCAGCCTGAACACACACACACACACACACACAGAGTTTTACAGGTTTCTAATGTCATTAATTACACAGATGTATAATAGTGGAGACAGAAGTCCGACCTTGATGGCAGTCGGAGCGCTGGACAGAGTGACCAGAGTTCCAGCAGCTTCGTATTTCACAGCTGGACTGGATGACTGCAGCAGGTTGTAGATGCAGCGGATGAAGCGAGCTCGCTCTGACGGGTTAGCATGGCACACCTACAGACACACATACACACACACTTAAATTCAGAGGCGACGGTGGTGAGGAAAAACTCCCCGGGATGATATGAGGAAGAAACCTTGAGAGGAACCAGACTCGAAAGGGAACCCGTCCTCATCTGAGTAACAACGGATTATAAATAAATAAACAAATAAATCCCTTCTATAGAGTCAACAAGTGCAGCTGTGTAAACAGGCATGACAACACACACCTATGCAGTGTGCTATATGAAGTGTAGAACGTATAATAAGGATAAAATCACCTTGTAGATGAGTTCAACAATCACCAGCTGCAGAATGTCTCCGAAAGTGTGAACCTGATCGATACACGTGCTGAGATAATCCAGAGCTCGGTCCTGGCAAGTTTTAGGGGAATAAACGATGAAAACCTTAACTTTATCTCACTGCTAAAAATTATTAATACTTACTGACGACAAATGGTTAAATTATGTTTTGTATATATATATATATATATATATATATATATATATATATATATATATATATATATATATATATATATATATATCTCAGAAATAAGCAGTAATAATAAGAAGAATCATCATCATTATCAATAATAATAAAGAACTGTATTAAATCAATATCAGGTGGTGACTAAGAGACATTAATGAACACACAAACTGTTTTTTGTTGTATTTATTCCTCTAATAAAATTTCCACAACACACACTATTAGCTCTGTATACGTATTAAAATGTTTACATTTGCTAACAAAGTGCAAAAGCTTTTGAGACAAAATATAAAGTCTGATCAAGAAAGAGACAGAAACGTCCGATCAACTGTCTGATGT
Source organism: Ictalurus punctatus (assembly GCF_001660625.3). Lineage (NCBI taxonomy): Eukaryota > Metazoa > Chordata > Actinopteri > Siluriformes > Ictaluridae > Ictalurus > Ictalurus punctatus. The sequence goes on from NC_030425.2 coordinate 30,484,856, forward strand.
TAGTACGAGTTTTAAACGCTCTGATAAAAGCGGTCAGATTTAATACTGTAATAATTTGATTCATTGATCGGATGAAATAAGTAGTTTTGCTGTACAGAGCAGATTTACCTGATCGGCGTGGATCAGCATCATGAAGGCGTTTCTTTTACAGCTCGCGTCTTTCTCGTTTACCAGGAAGTCATGGATCAGTTCTGGAGCGTCGGGGATTAAATGCTCAAAATTTCTAAACGAGGAGAGAAAAGAAAAAAAAGAAAGAGCATGAGACGAAAGAAACACCCAGAAAAAAAATATACACAGAACACATTTACTAACACACACACTTATTCACACACACTAATTCACATGCATTTTCACTGGTGCAAATAGTTACAGCTGAAAAAATTAAGAAAAGAATAGCAATAAATATCCATTTGATTCTGTATAAGAAGAATATATTTTTGCTTTTCTGTAAAAAATTAAAAATTAGACAGGAAAACACTGTACTTTTAGTCTGTCCTCAAAACTGCACTAATTCAAATAAAAATATGAAGAAAAAAAGTATTAAAAAATTCAAACTATTAGAAATCAACAAGTCCAACCAGAAATAAACCACAAGAAAAAGTTCAACTGAAACTGAATTGGAATTGTGAGGAAAAAAACCTAAATGATTAAATGAATAAATAAATAAATGAATGAATAAATAAATAGTTTGTGAAGAATCAAACCGGACCTGTAGATGGTGTAGATGGCAAGGACGGCGTTGCGGCGTACGTAACTGTGGCGATGTTCCAGACAGGCGCGGATAGCCGGCATCAACGGCTCCAAAAGCTCCGCCTCCTTCAGCTTACACAGGAAGCGCAGTGTGGAACCACGGATAAACTCGTTCGGGTGCTGAAGATCCTGAACCAGACGAATCCAGACAGAGAATAAACGCGCAGTACTTGGGTCAATGATGCGGGTTTGGTGTTGTGTGGCGACAGACGCTTACCTTCCTGTAGGCATCACAGACCAGGATCATCTCCTGAAGCAGTTTTCCATCAGGAGTGGTTTTGGGTACGATCTCCCAGAAGACGAGGAGAAGTTTCTTGATGGTGTGGTCCTGAAGAGGAAGCACAAAGCGGATGATGGTCATCAGCAGACCAGGCAGCTTCTCACCGTTCAGGATCATGATGATGACTTTCTTCAGCGCCTCCGTCTTGGCTTTTATCTCCCCCTTTTCTGTTCACGTAAAGAACACAAAGCTATTAAAGACGATTCTCCAGCGCTCTTACACATTAGAACTTCACACGGTGTTCTCGCTAGCGTTCTTACCCAAATCAGCTTTAAGGCTGACTTCTGACGGAGGCTCCGAGTCGCTCGGAACATTGATCAGGGTGTAACACACGTTCTCCGCTGCGGTCATGGTGCTGGACAGATCCTCGTCCCTTCAGCAGACACCAGTCAGAGATGATTAAAGTGATTTCCTGAAAGAGGAGAGGAAAAAAAAAAACACACACACCAATCTGTTAGTACAGTAAACATAAAGTCCAACAAAACCCAGCTTCTGAACTTCACCACGTCTCTCTGCAGATACAGCTGGAGTCGAGCTTCTGTGGAAAACATCAAAGTTTTTCTGATTATAATAAGATGGACCATGAGCACAATGAGAGATCTGGAGGAGGATCTGCTATGTTCTGGAGATGATCCTGTGAAGATCATGAACTCGGCTAAGAGGATTCAATCAATATGAATGAAGTGGCTGTATGATGTATATCTGCAGTACTCAGGAAGCTCTGTGTTTTTAAAAGGTGTGTTAAGATTAAACTATACTATAACGAGTCCTCGTGTGTGTAGTGTTAATGTTCCAATACTTTTGCACGACGCTGTAGTAGAGACTTTACATCTATCCACGTCATCCGATCACACTGGATCTGCATAAATTTATCTACATATTGACAGGAGTATTGAAAATAAAATAGTTTGGTGTTTAACAGCTTTATTATAACATGGAGGAAATAAATTTTATTGAATAGTTTACTAATAATAATAATAAGAAGAAGAAGAAGAAGAAGAAGAAGAACAACAACATCAAGCTAGTGTGCTAACGTTAGCTGTGCTATGCTAAGCCTCGTTAGATGGCTTTATATAATAAATAAGTAACCTACCTGGGTGAATAAGCAGAACATCATTTTATACCACACAATCTGACATGATGCAGTTTGTAAAGAAGCGGATGACATTTACAACTAGTTAGCCAGATAGCTAACGACGACCATCTCCACACACTAGCCTACTACACAGTATGCTCACGGATCACTCCGCCACACAGCTGCGCACTACTTTATCCGTACTATGTAGTACTGTAGTATGCGACTATAAACGCAACCGTAGCTTAGCCAGTTCTCTGCCTACGTGGCCAGGTAAACACACCGACACAGTCAACGAGCCATTTTTGTTTCAATAAATAACGTTTAGAAATAGCACTATTGGCAAAATAACACATTAAAATGAAGATTCTGATGAAGTAAAATTTACCTTCTTCACGTTACTGCCTCCGATTTCTGCCTGTATCCGTGTCCGATATGGAGTCTGAGTCTATGGAGTGACGTGGAACCACAGCGAACTAGCCACGCCCATACTACGGCAAGCGACCAGAGACAAAAGCGATTTGTATTCCGTAATACCTGATACTATGTACTGCCGTGTAGTCTAGAGCAGGATAGTGTGCAGTATAGTATACAGTACAATACATAGTGTATAGTGCAGTATAGTATATAATACAGTATGGAGCACAGTACAGTGTGCAGTTTAGTATGGTGTATAGTGTGGAGTATAGTATTGAGGTATAGTATGGAGCATAGCACACAGTATAGAATGCGGTATAGTATGGAGTATATATCCCTTACTCTTTTATTGAAATTTATGCCTAAACACATCTGTGGATAAAGTTCCCTCAGAATGGCGTGTTTAGTTATTGCACACTCACAGTCACAGAAACCTCGTCAGGTATTATGGATTTTATTGAGAGTTAAACGTACAGCAAATCTCTGTGGGAGAACTGACAGCATCCTCCTCAGCTGCTCCGAGGTCAGTTTAGAACCGATCATCACTGCTCATTGGGAACTGCAACTGCTAACAACAGTTTTGCTCTCAAGTCTCCATCACATTTCACACAACAGACTTCAAATTAAAACTATAATGAATTTATAAATAACTCTGATGCTCATGTATATAAGTTGCTCATAAGATCATAAGTTCCTGGTTACACAACTGCACATTTTGACACTGTAGTATACAACTGATTTATAATCGCACTATCTGGTATCACCCAGATGAGGACGGGTTTCCTTCTGAGTCTTTCCACTCGAAGTTTCTTCCTCATATCATCTCAGGGAGTTTTTCCTCACCCCGTCACCTCTGACTGCTCATTAGGGATAAATTCATACATTTAAAATCTATATCCTGAATTTATATATTTCTGTAAAGCTGCTCTGGTACAATGTCCACTGTTAAAAGAGCTGTACTAATAACACTGAACTGAATTGAACTGAATTGTCCCGTTTAGCTGTGAATAATATTGTGATGGTGAATACCGTGTCACTTAGGTTCAAGACTTAAGACCTTTGCTGTAATATACACGTGCTTCTTGGTGCAAATGAGTTGCAATGAGTTTGTTTACTGCTGCAGATGATGCACTTGATTTCAATATAAAAAGGTAAACAATAAAAAATAAAATAAATGTTTTAAAAAAAAGGTGTAAATAAACATGTAATAAAGCCTCAGCGTAGCGGTGGGGTGGCGTGAGGACTTAGGAAGGTTGAAAACAAGTTGTGTGGCTGCATTGTGGACCAGTTGCGGAGATCAGATGGAGCTCAGAGGCAGACGTGGCAGGAGCGAGGTGCAGTCGTCCAGTCTGGAGATGACAAGCGACTCACCTATGGAGAGAAATGGCCTCCTGATCCTCCTGATGTTGTAGAGGAGAAAACGGCATTAGAAATGTGGTTTAGCGAGTGTTGGTTGTCCATGGTCTCCCGGGGGTTGTGCTCATGTCAGATGGAGAGATCTGAGAGCTGTCCAGAGAGAGAGAGAGAGAGAGAGAGAGAGAGAGAGAGAGAGAGAGAGAGAGAGAGAGAGACATCTCCTGGTTAGTTCAGAAGCTCAGTCTTGCTGGGGTTTAGTGTGAGATGATGAGCTGACATCCATAATGAGATCTGAGCAGAGCAGTGTCTGGGGGAGGAGAGGAGAGGATGAGGTGAGTTTCATCAGCAGAGCAGAATTCAAACCCATGTGAGGATACGACCTCACTGAGAGAGTGGGAAGTACATTAACACCAGTTCATTAACACTAATACATACACACCAGTACATTAACACTAGTACATTAACATCAATAGTTTAAGCACACTGCAAATAAGTAATTACTGTTGCTGTTGTTGTTGTCGTCAGGGAGAAGACAGATCAGAGTGTTCTCCCTGATTATTATTACAGGTAAGTGTATTTATCTGTAACAATATGTATTAGTATGTACACAGTGAAACGCACGCGCAGAGTGAAACTGATGTTTCTGCTAGAACATGATGAATGAATTTCTCTCCGCTGAGGGTCAGTGCACTACACCGAGGATGAAATGGCTCCTGTACACTACCTAGTGCACTACTCGTCCAGCAGAGAGCCGATACGGACACAGCCATGAAATCATGACCCGTTTCTGCTCGCTGTCAGGCTCGAGCCGCTGTGAATTTTCGCCTGTAGGCGGCGCTCCGGAGCTCATCATCGCTAAAACAACAACAACACTTCACCTTCTTTCTTCCTTTGCAGTCGAGAGAGAAGAAAAAAATGCAGGAGCGCGTTTGAGTCGGTTCCGGAGCGCGTCCGCCGCCATGTAGCGAAACCGTCGATCGTCGGCAGGATGAAAGTTTGAGACGGGAACGGAAAGCGCGTGCTGTTTTCTTTGGTCGGGAGGAGGGAAAAACATGGCTGTGCGCGAGGAAGGCGAGGTTCCGCACGGTAAAGTCAGGCACGACGGCGGCGCGGAGAGCTTCAGGAACGGCTACGTGAAGAGCTGCGTCACGCCGCTTAAGCAGGACCCGCCGCGGGGGCTTTTCTATAGCGCGTGCCGCGCGTGCAGCGACTCGGACTCCAGCTCCACCGGGGTTGCGCGCGCCTCCGCCGCCTACGCGGGAGCTTTCGCGGCGCTCGCGGCGTCATTCTTCCTCTCGCGCCGCTTCCAAAGCGTCGAGTTGCGCGCGCTGCTGTCGGACGTCGCGAGCTCTCTGAGCCCGTTGTTCAGCATCGGGTGCGCGCACTTCTTCCTCACCTTCTACCTGCGCCGGCGGAAGCGCGAGAGCAGTCGCGGCTGGCTCGTGGCCCTGCCGGTCTCGTGCTACCTGGGGGACTTCGCGGCGCTGCGCTTCCTGCAGTGGGGCTCCGGAGAGCAGGACGACTCCGCCGCTGCCTCGCATCACGTGCACACGGCGGGCCGCCTGCTGTTTGTGCTCGGTTGCGTGGGCCTGCTCACACTGCTACCGACTCTCAAACTCCGGCACAGCGTGCTCGTGCTGCTTTTCGCCAGCGGCGCGTGGCTGCTCGCGCACACCGGCCTGAGCTGCGTGGCATCGTGGCTCAGGCCGCTGATCGCGTGCGCTGCCGCTGTCACAGGCTCTGTGCTCGGCCTCGGGTTCGACCGCTTATATCCGCCGAGGGAAACGGCGCACCGGACATCCGAGGAGCGCGTGCCAGTGGTGAGGCCGCGGCGGAGATCCAGCTGTGTGTCGCTCGGAGAAACTTCCAGTAGCTACTATGGCAGCTGGAAAATGCCGCGCAGACCGTCATTACCGTGCATCTCCCGAGAGCAGGTAACACACACACACACACACACACACACAGCATCATCTTCATCAACAGCATCTCATCCTCAGGTCACTCAGCGCGTGAAGCTGCGGCTCGTTAAACCGTGTGTGTGTGTGTGTGTCAGTTCTGCGTCTGTCACTGACTAATCAGTGCAAAAGTTTGTGCACCTTCAGGACAAAATGTACAGAAATATGATTGACGTGAGTTTCTCAGATCTTCATCACTAATGAAAATCAGAAAAGTTGTTGATAATCAAACAGTAAAAATGAGATCAGTTCAGAAATAATAATTTATAATTCAAAACACCAAATATTCTAGAACTAAATCTTCAAACTTTACCTTTATAACAGCTGTATATATTTATAACTCTGAGCTCTTTCACCTTCTCGGTTCTCTCAGGTGTCTCACTCGGCTTTCTTTTCTTTCTCTCTCTCTCTCTCTCTCTCTCTCTCTCTCTCTCTCACTCACACACACACACACACACACATACACCTCTCTTCTTTCTACTGTTTAAAAATTATATATATATACTTTTGGACTGACCTTTCTCTTAAACATAAAGAGTGTGTGTGTGTGTGTGTGTGTGTGTGTGTAAATGTGTATTTTGGGACAGTCGTCAGAATTATGCCTGAGTGAGATTTCAGAGTCTGCACTTTTTTGTTTTTTTAAAGTAAAGACTAAATGATTTGAGCTGAACTCGGGTTTGAATTGAGGGCGGGGCTAAAGTTAAGATCAGGGGCGGGGTTAATGATAGGGTTAGGGCGGGGTTAATATTTCTGCATCTTTTTTTAATTGTATGTAAAATTTTCCTTGTTTAATCGAATTTAATGGATTTTTTAGATAAGCTGATAAGCTGCTGATTCTGTTGTCACACACACACGAGTGTTTGGTGAATGAATATAACTTAGTTTGGATTTAATCGGATGTTTTGTATATAATTTATGACTAAAGTTAAAATACACAGCAGTCAGTTATTGCAAAAGATAAAACATTTGATATTATGTTTTATATTCACCAAACTCTCGTGTGTGTGACAACAGAATCAGCAGCTTATCTCACGCGCTAAAAAAATCCATTAAATTCGATTAAACAAGGAAAATTTTACATACAATTAAGAAAAAGATGTAGAAATATTAAATATTATTAACATTGCTACAGAGAGAGATTACACTGTGTGTGTGTGAGAGAGAGAGAGACAGACAGACAGAGAAAAAGGAGTTTAAGCCAGCTGTTTATTTAAAATAAAGTCTCCATTGGGTTGCTGTTCGGTCTAAAGGAGCGAGCAGTGCAGGCCGAGGGTAAAGGTCACAAGGTATGTGGAGCTCAGTAACATCATAACGAATAAGAGTGTGTGTGAGTGAGTGAGTGAGAGATTTCCTCGACTGACCTGCATGTAAAACCTTGCACATGAACAAATTTTATTTATCTAATTTTAACTCCAGTGTTCAGACAGAAGAGTCATGAAGCTAAACTACAACTGACTTCAGACTTTAATCAAACTGTGAAAACTAATATAACATTAAAATTGTGTACAGACACACACACAGTGTACCTGATGAACCGAATGTGTTAGTTATTAGCAGTTTGTGGGTGAAGTTGGACAGATGTATTGTGATGTCATTTTCCTGTTGAGTTTCATTAAGATTCAGAATTTCATATTTAACTTGTTGTTTCTTTTACATCTGATTAGAGCTGCAACAACTAATGGATAAAATAATCGAAAATAATCGATGATGAAAATGGTTGTAATGAATCTCATTATGGATTAGTCGGTCTGCGTGGCGCGGGGGAGATTCACTCGTTACGTTACTTCTGTTCCGAAAACACACCTCGGAGAGTAAAAATACTAAAGTTGTGTCCCAAATGAAGTACTGTACACTTACACTATGCACTACGTTCTCTACCGTCTAGTCTGTGGATTTTAGAAAGGTAATATCATCGCAAATATATCACTAGCGTTTTTTTACTAACCGGAAGGATAAGCTGATTCCTAGTCGACGACGCCACTAGCTTTAGCCTCATACCCAGAGTCACCGACACTGACTTTCTTCAGTTTACCTTTTGTCAGCGTTACCTTTTATTCCCAACATGACCTCAGTCTCCATCAGAGGGAGCCGAAGTCGTCATGAGACTGAGGAAGAAAATCCTCTAAGGCAGGGGGGCATTTTATATTAAACACGCGGAGATCAAATAGATAAAACTTATGTTAGATCAAATAGATCAAATAAAACTTATGTTTATATCCAAAATGTTCCACAGTGTGTAAGGAGCAGGGGAAACTGGTGCAAGCTACTTAAAAGGTTTAGTTTAATTTAAGTTTATTGTCATTATATGTTGTATCTGCATGCTTGCAGTGTAAATTCTGTCGTTTATTATAACGGAAGTGATGTGTTAGTAACGAGGCTGAGTTGCTGATCACACACAGTGTAGGCACGCTGATACAAAGTGTAGCGCGAGTCAGATCTGTAATGTCTAATTAAAACATTTTGATCAAAAATAAACAAGTAAAATAATATTCCTAAAGGCTGTGAGGAACAGAAACCACACAGTGCAGTGAAAGAGTTTTTATTATTCATTTAGGACTGGAGTTTAATTCTGTGCTTTTTGTGCATCCATAAAAATAATGTGTAAATACTATAAAATAAATTATACATACATACATACATACATACATATAAAATTTATTTTATAGTCTTTATGCATTATTTGTATGGATGCACAAAAAGCACAGAATTAAACTAAAGTCCTAAATTAATAATAAATATTCTGGTGTGTGTGTGTGTGTGTATTGGGTTCTTTTCTGTTTTGAACAAAAAGTTGTGTAAAGTTTTAGTCTGAAGTTTATATTTGTAACACTCAGTTTGTGGATTTTATTTTAAATAAACCAAAAAAAAGTTACTGCTCCGCCCCCATCCGATTAATCGAAAAAATAATTGGCCAACTAATCGATTATGAAAATAATGGTTAGTTGCAGCCCTATTTCTGAACTACTGAACGCTCTCATCTCTGAAAACGAAAATAAAACTCTTTCATTCGTTGTTCAGAAACACTGTGATGTAAAAAGTTCAACACACCTTTACTGTGGAGATCAGGAACTCTGCCCGTGCTCGGACAACACCGAGCCTAAATACACGATTAGACAATGATATAAATAAGAGTTTTAAACATTATTTCTAGTTTATTTCTCGAGATCTCCAGAACTTGTGGTGTTTCTGCAGCGCTGCAGCTCCGTGCTGTGGTTTAGTTCAGCAGCTCAGAGAAACATCTAGTTCAAAAAAGAAAACAAAAAAACACTGCAACATAAAGCATACGGTGAGTTTGATTCACTTCTTGCAGTGAGTCGATTCAGAGTCGAATGACTTTCTCACTTTGAAGCGGGTCAGGACCGCCTCGCTCTTGGACCCGAGTGTGATCGCCGTGTTCTCACCTGACTAAAGAACCTCACCGAGGAGGAGAACACACAAGGGTTCTGTCTGAACTCTCTAAACACTGTGTATGTGATAGAACCCTTCAGTTTACACCGCGGTGCAAAACATCAACGTTTCGACCCTTATTATTATTATTATTATTATTATTATTATTACTGTTGTTGTTGTTTATGGACTGATATCAGAGACTGTTAGAGGAAATAAACTGAATGTGTGTGTGTTCTGTTGTTCCTTGTGTTTAGTCTAGAGATCCAGTGCAGGACTCAAGCCCGTGTATTTGTCGTGTTCTATGTCATGTATTTGTTATGTTTGTCGGTATTACGCTGCTTTTCCTCTTCACTGTGAGTGAAATGTTTCAGGAACTTTGAATAAAGTAAAAATCTGAATAAAGCCTGAAGTAGTGATCCAACAGGAAGTGCAGACGGGGTGAAGTTCTGCTCTTCATCACTCTGACACTCAGTTTTTACTCCTCATGCTTCTGAGAAATCGTCTTACTACAGCGACAGAGCTTTTAACCAACGTCCCAAACACTACAGTACATCAATTACCGTAATAAACTTTGTGTTCCCATAATGCACTGTGTGTGTGTGTGTGTGTATGTGTGTGTGTCAGTTTAAACACTGAGAAACAGAGGCACATTGCTTCGCACTATGCGATATATCCATATTTGTAAAAATAAATAAATAAATAAATAAATATATATAATAAAAATATTATTGTTATAAAAAAAATCGTGAATTTTTTATACCTTTTTTTATGAAATTTGTTTTCATTTTAAATAATTAAATAGTTTTTCTATCTAAGATATATTCAGCTACATGGCAGTATATTTGTGCGGTTGCGTCCACGCTGAGGCGATGAACCTGAACACGGTATTGATTATAATGTGTAACAGTGGAATTAGGCGAGA